>NC_068375.1:37632210-37812210 GCF_023724105.1 Carassius gibelio | reverse complement strand
AGTGATTTTTCTAAAACTTTGTTCTTGAAGAAATTATGTTCTAATTACTATTGAATTGCGTTGCAGTAATATTGAAGTGCATCGCATTGCTTTCTCTTTCACGGCAGAACAATATCCTGACTTACTGTCAAAATATAAGTGTGGTTTTCCACTGTAAACCATCTGACCTACATTAGCTGCTGTCTCTTGAATTCTGACAGTGTGGAGGACATGCGCTCTCTAAAACCAGAGGATTACGATTCACAAATGTCCTTTCGTTATGCTGATTATCACATCTTCATTTCCATTCATTTCCATATCTTCTATATGGAAACGTCCTTGAAATTGAGAATTTATCTGCCCTTTTTCCTCCACGCCATCATATGCATGTTCAAACTAATCTATATATGTGAGAATTCAAGTGCTATTTAAATCCATGAGCTAGTTGCTAGATCAACATGCATGTGGATATATCGAGCAATGCAATACAACTCCACCCTTAATAACGCATATGACTGAATATGAATTAATCACTACAAAAAATAGATGTGCTGTTACTTTACTTAGTCTTTGGATATTACATGGATTTTATTTTTGAGTGTTTTAAAGGGCTGCTATGTGTTTTTAGGGTGTTCACTTCAAGTAAAAAAATAAATAATAATGTTATGGTATTCTGGTCTTTAATGTGCTATTTTTTTCCCTGGTTATTTAAAGTAATTGCACACCTTAACAAAATTTGTGATATAATTGTATATGTTCACGAGTCAAATTATGTTAAACTATGTTTAATTATTAGACTTTGTTTAATTCTCTAAGTTTAAATATAAGCAACAGCGATGCTTGCCTCAATTCCTTATTGATTAAAATGATTGATTTATTAATTCAAAGTGACAGTAAATGAATTTTATTGTGAGAGGTTATAAAAATATATATTTTTTCTGTATTTATGTTATTCTTCCTTCATTTTTCTTGAGATACTGAATATCCACAAAAGTTCACAAATGTAATTTACACATGCACTAAGAATAAATAAATATAAAACAAAGTGAGCTCTTTTTTGCTTAACTGTTTCACACAACCAAATGTTTTCACAACTCGTTTTCTTTCTTCTCTCCTCAAGATCAAACGCAGCAGCTCCTACTAATGCTCCTCCTTCAGCAGAAACATGGGTCGATTAAAGGACCTTGTTGAGAACATCCTTGTAAAACCGAATGAGAGGCTTATGTGAACATGCTCCTCGTGAATTCCTCAACTCTTTGTTAACGTTTGGATCCTGACACATAATGAGGAGGAGAGCACAAGCCTATTAATGAGAATATTAGAAAGTTTTTTTTTTTAGCTGGAAGGAGAGAGAGCACAGATTAATTTGGCCTGTGGTTGGTCTGCCTCACTCGTAAATTGCTAAGTTTCCGGTGAGCTCGGATAATGAGCTCTACACGCCTGTCAAGTTGCTTGTCATATTCAGTAATTAATGCTGAGGAGGACTTTCCACCACATATAAACACTAAACAAACTCACAAAAAATATCAGTTATTGCATTTAAGTGCCTTGATGAAATTTGAGGTGTCTAAAAACAGAGATTTAAAGCAATAGTTCATCCAAAATTTTAAATTAACTGCAACACTCACCCTCAGGCCATCCAAGATGTAGATGAGTTTGTTTCTTCATCAGATTTGGAGAAATGTAGCATTGCATCACTTGCTTAGCAATGGATGCTCTGCAGTGAATGGGTGCCGTCAGAACGAGAGTCCAAACAGCTGAGAAAAACAACATGAGCATTAATTCTGTCTTCCAAACTGGTTTAAAATGACATGAAACTGAGTAAATGTTGACAGAATTCTCATTTTTGTCTGAACTATTCCCTTAACCACTGTTCTGGAGACGCTTGTATTCCAGATAGATTGCATTTGTTTTACTACTGCTGTATAATAATGATTTTGTGTGGCTGGTGTGATTTTACATGATAATTTCCTCATCTTGAGTACATGATAAATCCCTCTGCTCATTTTATTCCTCATAACACTGTTTTCCAGAGAATTTTTGCCATAATAATATACATGTTAATATGTGTGCTCACCCTTCTCTACAGTGCATTATCACGGGCGCCATTTATCTCTCTAATGTTTCTTTTGTTTCTACCACAAGTGTTGCCAGGTCAGTCATTTGTTTAGCAAAATAAATGAAGTTTGTTCCTGTGCACCTTTTATTTATAGCTGGAGGAGATGAGAAGTAGTCTTTCTAGTTTTCTGCAACCGCAGCTCGCAGTTTTTCACGCGAGCCATGAATATTAAAATCATTTGCTTTCTGCAGGTTTGCTGAAGGGGGGGGGGGGGGGATTTTTATGCAGCTTCGATGTATTATTCATCTGCGTATGTAAATAATGCATGACTGGTTCCCTGAGAAAATTAACCCTTCCCCTCTTAACCCGCAGAGCAGCCAGTCTCTTGATAGACAATTATGTTGTTCAATTAATGAGGTTATTAATACTTGAATTGGCTTAAATACAGTACTCTGTCTTGGGGAGCCACCGTTTAGCATCTTAATTAAAGAGATTATATATATATATATATGTGTGTGTGTGTGTGTGTGTTTGTTTAGCATGCTAGCAGACAATATGCAAATATTAAAATGTTATATATTCTTGTTTATTTTATGTTTTATTAGTCACTAGGTTATATGCAATACATAACCAGCTCAGAAATGCGATTGATTCTATAGAAAAATCTTACTGACATTTAAGGGATTATGGGAAAAAACATAAAACATAAAGTATTGTGTGCTGCTCATAACAAATAATAGCAATGAAATGACTATTGCATGACTAAAAATAATAATAAATTATAAAAATGCAAGCAAACTTTGAAAATGCTACAAACATGTATGTGTCATGCAAGGACTTGCACCTGGGAATCAAGGGGATTCATGCTATTTATTTATAAAATAATGTTTATTATATGATATATGCTAATTATCTATTGAATGATTCATGCTATTTATTTATAAAAGTATTTATTATATGTAATGCTATTTATAAAATGATTTAATATATATGCTATTTTATTAAGCTTATTGTTTATAAAATCGTTCATGCTATTTATTTATTATTATTGCTTTTATGCAACTTTTTTATAAAAAGATTCATGCTATTTATTTATAAAACAATGATTTCAACATTATTTTACCATAAAATCAAATGTTTTGTCTTTCTTCTCTTCAGGAAACTCCAGAATCGGTCTGCAGCCTATCTCTTCTCTAATTAAAAGAAACTAGCGACACATTAGCAGTCGAGCTCAAGATATTCTGACGAATGTAACCTCAGACCACGCAGGACGTGGAACGTGTATTTTCACATGCAAGCTGTGCTGTTATGCAAATGAAACACCTGTTTGTTCAGAGACGGTAGGTTGTGCCTAATTGTACTGTCACCAGACATGGAAAATTTCTGTATCTGTTCTTCTAGAAGCTTTTGCGTTTTTCTTGAATCCGATTCGGAGTGCTTTACAAGGGTTCCCAAACTTTTGAATGGGGTTAGTTTAATAATTTCAGCATTTATTTATTTTATTTTTTATTTTTTGTCTTGTGGACTAAATGCAAACTTCTTTTATGTACAATATCTTACTCAGGACAGTACTAAATAATAATAAAAAAATAACATGCATTTGGGTTCCCAAACTTTGGCATGCCACTGTATATTCAACATTTCTCTTCCTTTGTCTGCCCTCTTGAACAGATGGTTTCACTGAGTTTGCTGCAGTGAATTGTGGGATGGTCTTCTGTGCAGTGAATTTTTGGCCAGATTTCTGAGAAGTACATGCACTATGTTTACTGTGAGGAGTAGAAATACAGAGATGACCTGTAACTTCAAATTATTATAGATATATTTAATCTTGACTCAATGTTTGATCAGAATTTTGTAAAAATAAATATAATGAGGCCATGTTTAAAATGCATACAGCGTAGGCTACATAATCTTTCGCATACTATTTCATATACAGTAAAACAGCAATATAACAAGATCTCAAAACCCACTGAACATAATCTATTCAATGTAAATCAGTACAGATAGAGTTCCAGTGTTTACCAACAGAATGGGACCATCATCTCTAACTCCACATATTCCCCATTCATCATCATAATCATAATCATTAGTTTTACTCACGCTGCTTGACTATTACAAGCACATCTATCTCATCATACAGCTCAGCCCTGCGGCTCTTACAGAAAACACTGAGAAACAGCAGTGAAGACAAACAAGACAAAGAATAATTAAAAGAAAGGCATGTGGGATCAGCCGCTTTTATTGTGTTATCGTAAGCTGAAGGAAGGCATTACTTTTACTGTTTATCTCCCATTCTGTGTTTTATATACAGGTGCTCTGTGTCTGTATTAAACAGACTGTAAATAATGCATAAAAAATGTTTGTCACCTGTCAAGTTATTTATTATGGCCCTCTGGAATATTTGATGCTGATTGGTTTTGAGCCAGGTTCAGACTTTCACTATAAAAAACAAGAAAATCATTAAGTTACTCATTTAGTAGACATTTCTACCAACAAGAGACTTAGAAAATAACAAACAATTTGTCTTTAAGCCAACAATATTCATACATTGCCAGGTTTATTAAAAAAAGATAGATTAGGAAACAAGTTAAAGAAGAGTGAAATGTAGAAAGATATTTTTTATATTAAAAAAATATATTAAGAGTCAACATATTTTTACACTATGAGTTCTCAGTCGTTCCATAATTCCCCAATCTTATATATATGATTTGTAATAAATAAATAAATAAATAAGTAAAATGTCACTCATAGACAATATATTAATTGTGTGTAATTTCCAGTCAGGTTGTGATTTGGTCAGTTTATGCAAAAAATGTAAATACTAAATAAAATATAAATATAATTCTGTGTTTTAGATGTGATGTGTGGAGAAAAAGAAAAATCTAATTATATATTTTTATACACAATATTTGTATTATAATGTCCAGTCAAGTTGTAAGTTGGTCCATTTATGTATAAATAAATAAATAAAATATTTGTATTAATAGGGTTTTCCAATGAGGCATATTGACATGTTTATGAAAAAAATTACATTAGTTGGTCATTTTCTCAAAAAAAAAACAAAAAAAAAGAAAAATTAATAGTTTTATAATGAATATAAATTTCAAAATAACAGCACTTATTTCAAATAAGAAATGTCACTTTTGATCAATTTAGTATCCTTGCTGATAAAAATAAAATAAAATAAAAAAAATCTGGTCCCACTTTATATTAAGTGGCCTTAACTACTATGTACTTACATCAAAACATAAATACAATGTACTTATTATGTTCATATTGTATTGCAACTTTTGTTTTTGCTGCTATTGAGGTGGGAAACAGGTAAGGTTAGGGACAGATTTGGTGGTATGGGTAAGTTTAAGGGTGTGTTAAGGTGTAAGGGATGGGTTAACGTGCAACTATACATGTAATTACAGAAATTAATTACAGATGTAAAAACATGTATGTACACAGTAAGTGCATTGTACCAAATTAATAATTAAAATTTAACTACATAGTAGTTAAGGCCACTTAATATAAAGTGAGTCCAAAAATCTTATTGAATTATTTTTTCTTCTCTTTTCCAAAAGTGTGCTGATGAAGAGCTGCTTGTATTTAGCCGATACGAAGCACCTGTCTGGCTCAGCGGCTGAGATCAGCGTGTTAAAGCTCGTTTGAGCTGCTGATGAGGCGCAGTAAGCTGCCGTCTGGCCAGAGCAGATGGCGAGCCGTGAAATTTTATGAAACGGTTACGCTGGCAACAGTGTTTGGTGAAGTAGCATCTGAAGGGAAGATGGCACATTAGCGGCACTCGCAGGTGCTACTGTCTGCCAGTAATAACATTGCAGAAAAAAAAAATCTATTACAAGCAGACGATGAACACTATCCCAGCTGAAACAGAGCTGAAATGAATCAGTGTTTATGACCAACTTGTCCCTAGAAGGCCTTTAAATTTCTCCGAACACACATGAATGCTAATCCTGCACTAATTAGCTGCCACTTAGTACTGCAGCAGACCAAAACGACTACAAACTGAGAGAAAGTCCGGGTTTCTAAGTGCTTTTAAACAAGTCTCTTCTGCTCACCAAGGCTGCATTTACTTGATTGATTGACACACACTGACAACAGAAATATTGTCAAATATGATTAAACTGTGATACATGCATTGGGGTACTGTCATGAATTGCGTCGGACACTGACACAGAGGAGAAGAAATTGTTGAATAAAGTCAGAATAAAAGTATTCTTGCTTCAAAGCATTATGGTTGAACCACTGAAGTCCCATGGACTATTTTAATGGTGTCCTTGCTACCTTTCTGCGCCTTGAATGTGATAGTTGTGTTGCTGTCAATAGAGACTCAGAAAGCTCTCCAATTTCATCAAAAATATCTTAATTTGTGTTACAAAGAAGAACAAAGGTCTTATGGGTTCGGAATGACATGAAGGAGAGCAATTAATGACAGAATTAACTATGCCTTTAACCAAAACTGAAAAAAAAAATATATATATATGTTTTTGTAACTTGAAAAATGTTTTTTATATATTTTTTATATATTTTTTTATAAATTATACATATATATATATATATATATATATATAAAGTATATAAAGCTAACCCTTGTGGGTTACATAAATATATATATATATATATATATATATATATATATATATATATATATATATATATATATATATATATATATATATATATATATATATATATATATATATATATGTAACCCACAAGGGTTAGCTGGAAAAAAAAATTAAGAATAAAGAAAAAGTCTCTTTTAGGAACAGATCACTGAAAGGTTCTTTTATGGCTGAAACCTCTTTTTTGATCGCTCATTTTTAACAGTGGGTTCTTATGACAGGACAGTATCTGTGAGAATAAGACTTTGCTAAAAAATAAATCTTGAGCTATTCCTTAAACTGAAACCAAATCTCATATTTTGTCCGTATATATTAGAGGTGCTCCGATCACGATCGGCCGATCGTTATGCGCATCTCGTCAGTAAAGCCAGTTCTCTAATCAGCGGTTAATTCCATCAGGTGCGTGATTTCACATAGAGGAGCTGTTACTACACAGAGCCGTTGTTAATAGAGAAGATGCGCAAATCACGTTAATTTTCAGCGTTTATTGGCCCATCTTCTCAGTTAACAACGGCTCTGTGTAGTAACAGCTGCTCTATGTGAAATCAAGCACCTGATGGAATTAACCGCTGATTAGAGAACCGGCTTTACTGACGAGATGCGCATAACGATCGGGCCGATCGTGATCGGAGCACCTCTAGTATATATCATATGAATCTTTTCGCCAGCTTCGCAAAGTCATTATTTTAGCAATCATTTTCATCTTCTCCTTCAGGATATTGAAGCTAAAGAATGGCCTTGAGCACAGTCTTACTGGCAGATGCTGATCGTATCATTTCTGGGGAAGACCGAGAGCCACTGGCCATCTTTGTCCCTGATGAGTTTCTTCTCAGCGGTGACTGATTGGATCTTCTTCAGTGGGATCCGTTGGTCATTCATTGCAGGTCTTCATCCCCAGACGAAACCAGCAGAAAGATCCAGTACAAATGAGGGGTCAAGTAGAGGTCAGGCCAAAGCTCTAATCGAATGCCCTTTGCCACTGTGTGTTGTTGTGCCTAAAGTCAGGGTTATTATCAGGAATTATAACTTAAATTAAAGCTAAAACCTTTAAAAAAAAAAAAAAAAAACCTTACTGAAAATGTAAATAAAAAATACAAATCTTAAACTTTTCGTTTTTCAGCCAGTTGCTAATTTCTAATTATATGTTTAAATTAAAATATTCCAATAAACGCTAACTTAAATCAAATGAAATAATCAGACGTGAGTAAATTCAGGTTTATTATCATGAAATAAAATTAAAACTAAAACCATAAAAAAACTGTTTCTTTAAATAAAATAAACGTTAAATTAAATATAAAAATCTTAAACTTAATTTATTTCTTCTAGTTGACACTGCATCTTTTTTCATTTTAAGTTTAACTTGAAATATTAATTCAAGGAATATTAAATATTAACTTAATTCAGTGTTATTATCATTTAATAAAATTCAGCTAAAACTATTTAGAAAAAACATTAAATTAAAATATTAAACTTGTTGTATTTCAGGCATCATTTCTCATTTTAAGTTTAACTTGAAATCTTATAATAACTAATACTAAAGATGAAATCATAAGGATTTGAACTTAAATAAATGTTAACTGAAATTAAATAAAATATAAAAAGAAATGATCGGACATGATCAGGGTTATTGTTATAATTGCCTAAAAAAAAAAAAATCATTATATTAGATAAAATAAAGGTTATCTGAAATAAAATAAAATATAAAAATCTTAAACTTTCAGCTAGTTACCAAGGCATTATTACTAATTTAAAGTTTAACTTAGAATATTAAAATAACCAAAACAGAAATAAAAATTAAATAAGGGCTATATACATTAAACAACTTCAAACAAACACAGTAAGCACTAATCATATTTTTTTATTTTAAAAAAATATATTGTGTGTAGACTAAGATCAGGGTTATTATCATTAACTAACATTAAAACCTAAAACTAAATAATAATAATAATAATAATCATAATAATAATACATGTGTTAACTGAAATGAAACATAAAAAAACTAAAATGGCTAAAACTTTAACAAATTAAAATTAAAAAGATACAAATAAAGACTAATTCAAAACATTATCAAAACCTAAACCTAAGCATGTAGTGAAATAACACAGATTGAGTTGACAGGGCATAAAAAGAAAAGCCCACAGCGCGAGCAAATCCTTACTGCTCTCCTGGAACGCTCCTGATTAACATAATCAGACGCCATTAATTATTCAGGAGGTGTGGTGAGCCGCTCCAGGGGTCAGGCTTTTGCTCCATCTAATAACCCGTGTTTAATATTAACGAGCCAGACAGGCGGAGTGATTTGCATAGCCTTTATGATGCCTGCTGGCTGCAGAGCTGTTTTCCCTTACAATTCAGACTTATTTTTCTCTCTCCATTTTTATCTTCCTCCTAAAAAAAAAAAAAAGTCCTGTCTTAGAAATGTAACAGCCAGGACACCTTATAAGTCTATAAGATTCAGCAGCAAATAGTGATGCTTGCCTTAGCAGTCGTGACTAAGATGTAAACATCATCCTATAAACACTGATGATGTCTTTAACCTCAGACACCTTTGACCTTTATTTCCTTAATGTACAAAGCTGATACTTATAGCTCACAGGTAAAGTGAAAAACGCCTGGTTTTTGTTTACTTTTAATGGATGTTGTCACAAGCAGCATGGTGAGCACTAATGAGCAGCTACTCCCAGTGTGTGTGTGTGTGTGTGTGTGTGTGTGTGTGTGTGTGTGTGTGTGTGTGTGTAGTATCTCTACTCCACAGAGACTTTCAAAAGCCACAGGGTTGATCAGATAATCTGGTAGTTTTTTGACTCTACAAAAGGTGATCTCTAGTGACATGTCTAGCAGTATATATATATATATATATATATATTAGTGCTGTCAAATGATTAATCGTGATTAATCGCATCCAAATTAAACGTTTTTGTTTACATAATATATATGTGCGTACTGTGTATATTTATTATGCATATATATAAATACAGACACATGCATGTATATATTTAAAATAATTACATGTATTTTCATGCATATGTATATATATATATATATATATATATATATATATATATATATGCATTATTTTGCCATTAATTGTACTAATCCAGTGAGATTTTTGCAGTTTTGTTGAAGCATTTTGGAGACACTTGCACAGTTCATCTGGATTGATTCTGTCTCAGTTTGTTCTGTTTCTTCATGTTATTCCAGATGAGATCAGATCTCTGTGTGAACACTGGCTGCTGTCAGACTCTTTGAGCAAACAAACATCTCACTGGATTATTACAATTAATGGCAAAAATAATGTTTGAAAATGTAAACGGATATTAACTACTGACACACTACAGCAAAAAAGAAATAACAGACTTAAAACCATTTTTTGTTGTAATATTAGCTACTTCTCTAGTAAATGCACCTAGCTTAATTCAGGTTTATTATGGTTTTATTTCCTGCTTGTCCTTTGTCCTGTTAGTATAGTTTTAAGCAGTGCGTGGCCCAAAAGAGGTGCCGGTACTCTATTATTGCCACAAAAAAAAAGTTTTTGATGATTCCCCTCATCCCCTGAGGTAACAACAACTATATTAAAGGGCTTTTATATACAGCAGTCAACAGGCAACCTTAGTAATAAATGCTTTTATTATTTTCTGGATTTGCTTGAGCTAGAAAGAACTACTGAACATAAATAAAATGTGCAAAAGGATTTTGAAAAAATACTAGAGCTACTAAAGAGCTACTGCATTACTGCATTCAAACTTCCAAACTGACTCAAATAATTCGCGAACCCACTTTGAACTCCCGAACTGACTCAATTGATTCGCGATCCACAAACTGACTCAAATGATCCACGAACCCGCTCCGAACTCCCAAACTGACTCAAATCATTCGCGAACCCGCTCTGAACTCTCGAATTGATTAAAATGATCCGCGAAGCATCTCCGAACTCCCGAACTGATTCAAATGATTTGCGGTCCCCAAACTGACTCAAATGATTCGCGAATCCGCTCCGATTTCTCGAACTGATTCAAATGATCCGCGAAGCTGCTCCGAACTCCCGAACTGACTCAATCCCGCTCCGAACTCCCAAACTGGTTCAAATGATTCACGCTCCATACTCCGAACTAGGAAGAATTAGGAAGCGTGCATTGTGAAGGGCGCTCTGAAAAGCAGCAGTGAAGGCAAAGGATTAAAACCTCTATTAAAACAGATGTCCAAATGAACGTACCGGTAGGCCTACGCTTAAAGCACGTTCTGGGCGCATGGAGAGGTGGTGGTACGCTCAAGAGCTATATTTGGAAGTGGGGTGCATACCGGCCCACTTAAAGCACTGGTTTTAAGTGTTTTATAGTTTGTTTATTTATAGTGCCCTATTTTTAGAGGTGTTTTTTTTTGTCAACAAATGAGTCAAATGCGAAAAAATTTAAATAAATGGTATGGTTAAGAGTGTCTCAAAAGGACAGGTAGTTGAGAAACCAGGTAGACAGAGTAATTTTTTTTTAATGTTGAATCTGCAAGCTGTGTTTTTACAGTATCTTCCCCAACACTGTAGTAAATGTTGCTCAAATGTAGTCCTCTTCTGGCAAGAGGTTATTTTTCTACTTGTCAAAACTGACACTCATCATTTCCCGAGGGCAACAACTTGAGCTCAATTCACGTCACAGACACACAAATATTTCACCCTAAATAGGCTGTTGAATTGCAATTAAGCTGCACAAAGGATCATATGCTGTGGACATTTCATCAATAGGCAATTTCAGCCTCCTCTGCTGTTTTGATGTGAGGAATTTTTCTCATTAATGCATGCTTGTGTTTCTACCTGACCTCTCGTCTTCAGGCCTCAGCTCTTTAACTGACAGCCGAGGGTAAATAAATAATTAAAGGGCATTTTGCCGCTGTCAGTGAGATTGCATATTGCACCGTTGACATTTTGAAAACAAATCTAGGATTCATGAGCTATCACTGTGAGGGAGGCTATTCGTTCGACTGACAGAAAAAGACATGAGATCGTGAAATATCATCCTGTAATCTCACTGATTTATGAGTGTGTGTTCCCACTTCATCGAGAACCCCCACAGATTTATTTACACTCAGGTAGAATTATTAATGAAGCTGACGATGCCATGTGTGTAGGTTTATAGAGATGCTAACTAATCGAAACAAGTTCAACACAAGCTTTGCAAATGCTTTTGTCTTTCACTTATTAGGTTTTGCAAGCATCATTATACTATTAGTCATATTGCTTTTTCATATTTGTTGCAGGGATTTGCACACACTCCAAAGTATTAAACTTTGCAGCTTATTTCTATTTCTAAATTAAAAAGAGCACCACGATGCATGCGTGCTGACGCAGGAGCCGTGTTCTGATAGAACATGCATGCGCTGAGCCTTGTTTACAAGAACAGGAATGCACACGCTTGTGTAATGGTATTCTCATCTCGTGAATGATGGCGGAGACTGAAACAAAAGAGAATAATTGTTAAAGGGAGGGGGGGGGGGTGAAATGCTTGTTTTCACTCAATATCCTGTTAATCTTGAGTACATATAGAGTAGTACTGCATCCTTCATAACTCCAAAAAGTCTTTAGTTTTATTATATTCATAAGAGAAAGATAGTCTGTACCGATTTTTCCAGGAAAAACACGACCGTCTGGAGGCGTGACGTGTGGGCGGAGCTAAAGAATCACGAGCGCCAGTAGGCTTTTGCGTTGAGAGCGTTTGGAAGCTGTGACACGTGAGGACAAAACCAACCAAAACAAACCATGGCTTACAGTCAGATTCAGCATATATTTATGATCCAGAATCAGATCCAGAGGCTGAAACTGAACGAGAGCAGCAGCAGCAACGACTCGCTCCGAGCGGGACCCATATAAGGAAATTCCGCTCCATCTAACGTCACACAGAGCCATACTCAAAAAAAAACTTTCTGAAACTTGTGACAAACCGGAAGGAGTAGCCTTTTTTGGGAACAAAAATACTCCTTCAAAGGTACTACTTAATTTTTGAAACTTTGTCCATGTTTAGCATGGGAATACAACTCTTTAAAAGTGTAAAAAACTCAGTATGCATGAAATAGCATTTCACCCCTCCTATAAAAAGAGTCATTATTTTTGTTTTCTTTGTGCACAAAAAACATTCTCATAGCCTAGTTGAACCGCTGATGTCACATGGACTATTTTGACGAGGTCCTTACATTCTTTCTGGGCCTTGTACAGTAGTTGCATTGCTGACTTTGTAGGGTCAGAAAGCTCTCGGATTTCATCAAAAACACCTTCATTTGTGTTCTGAAGATGAACGATGGTCAGAATTTTCATTTTTGGGTGAACGGTACTTTTTTCTTTCTTTTTTCTTTCTTTTTATTGCTGAAAACTGGAACATCCATACAACACATAATATCAGGAACATTGTCAGTAACAGAAGACACATCAACAAATAATTAATCAATAAAAATATTGATATTGATAAAGAGTCCAAAAGCAGAGCTAATTCTAACAGTCCTTATAGTTTTCTTATTAAAAGATGCACAGATCATATTCAAGTAATTTTCCATTTCTTTTAAGAAGACAAAAAAGTCAGGTTTACGGTTTAAAAATGTGCATTTGTGGATGTACAGTAATTTTTTTTAATTAATTAAAAAACATATATTTTCTTTTGTAGGGTCTGAATCAAATCTGAATAGCTCCTATAACTATGGCAAATTATTCAATTATTCAAACAACTGCTCTACCAAAAAAACAAGTACTTAACCAATTATCATAAAACAGAGATCTGTTCTTGAATAAAATATTCATATTATTCCAAATAAAACACCTCTGTGGTGAAAAAATGTATATTATGTTTATAATGTAAAGCCCATGCTAAGAGAACCTGTAGATGAAAGTTGAAAAGTTAAATAGGAAGTTTAGATATGTCACAAAGTGAATGCTACCACGTTATAAAAACATAATTTGAAGAAAAACATTCCTGGTTTTGATAGGTATTGATTTAGCCAATTAATTTTAAATATATTATAGAGAAAATCAAAATCAATACAATTCAAACCACCATTATTGTAAGAGTGTGAAATATCCCTTTAATCATCTGGCTGGTGGAGATGACGTAGGCTGCATTTTTTTACTTTTCCTATGTTCTGTAAGTTCTTCTGAATTTTCAGCATCATTACTCCAGTCTTCAGTGTCACATTATCCTTCAGAAATCATTCCTGAATGCTGACTAGCCGCTTAAGAAATATTTAGAAAGCTTGAGTGACCGGACAGAATTTAAGCGTAGTTCAGACAGACCACAGATCGTGACCAAACCAGCTGCTCAGCCGATCAAGTACTCTACCTTCTCTAATCAACAACTGTATTTAAGACATTCAAATGCATGCTTTTCAGTCTGTCGCACAGACATTTGCACCAATTATGCAGCCATTTAGTGTATGTAAGTGCTGCTGAAGTGGAGAAAGAAACTATGTGCCTTCAAAGATATGCAATTTAACCTTGTTTGTGGGAGTAAAACGTTCTATAAATCAGTGTGAATGCCATTTTAACAATCTCCTCAGTAAAAACCTTCAGAATATAGGAATAAAACTGTAAGATTTTGTGTATTTAAGTGCTGCTGAAGTGAAATATACAGATGCAAATAGATAAAATATAATACAATAAATGTGCATTTTGGATGTTTCTTTCTTTCTAACAGTCTAATAAAGATGTTATGGAAGCAGAGTAGCCTAAAATCTCAAAATTGTACAGAGGATGAAAAAACAACTTTTTTTTTTCTCGCTTTAGAAATTCAGTCTCACTGAGTCTGAAAGTAATTGCTTTCAGAGTTAGGAGATAAATGATAGCTGCTGACATATAATAAAACACAAAAAATTAAATGCATATGAACATCATACAAAGACAATGCCATTTGTGATGCTTTAACAGGACAGAAAACGTCTCAGTTTACTTTATGTGCTAACGCTAACTTACCTAATAAACATAAAAAATAAAAATAAAAAAAAAAGAGCATCCAGTCAGCTGGTAAGAATTACAATTCAAAATGTTTATTGAAACACTTTTTTGGCCCGAAACACAAGTAATTTATCAAAAACTAATAATATTACATGAAATATTCTTCTCAGTTGCTCAGTGTAAATTCTGTTAATACATTATTTTTTTTTTTTATATCACAACTTCTCAAAATGGCATTGCTAATTATAAACAACCCAAATGAACTGATGAATTTAAAATTAAATCAAACTTAAAAGGAATCAGTTTAGCCTGTCTTACAGAACATGAATAATTCAAATGTATAGAGTAAGAAAAGAATAACATACCAAATTTTTATGTGCAGATACAGTATGTGTGCTGATTATGTTTAATCATTCATATGCCATTATCAAATTAAATTTGGTTTGCATTATCTCCCTGTTAACAGCAATGCGAAGTAGGAGGTGTTATAAAATAATTAGATAAATGATGTAAAAATTTGACACTGTTATTGATAATGATTATCATTTTCCATGCATTTTCTCCAAAGACATTGTATTTGTAATCAAATCTGGACCTGAAAGAAACGAATCGGTTCCACTAAAGTATATAAAATCACTTCATACAGTACACATCCACAGTTTGTACATTATTGCCAAAAATCAATTTCTTTATGGAGATCATCAGTGGCATTTTACTTCTGCAACCCAATATGAATCTGAATATGCAACACCGCAATGTTGATGTCATATGTTATAATTTGTTAAAGTCTTAGTAAAAACAAAAGGTAAGTGATATTTATGATGAATAACATTAATGCTCAAGCTAAATCATTAAATACACTATTTAAAAATCAATAATGTTGTTGATCTGTACGAGAAAAATTGGCTTTAAGAACGAACTTTCTGTATTGTTTAATAAGACAGCGTTACAAGTTAATTTAAATCATGATATACTGTATTTTGAAACCTATTCAAAGATGTTCACAGAGATTATGACAAAAGCATCCTTCCTTTCCACAATCGTAGATGTTGGCCATGTTTATTGAGGTATCGCCAGTTATGGAAAGAAAACTGGTACCATCAATCCTTTCGGTTCATTTTTGCAACGTGGTGCTCTTTTGGTCAAAGTAAGTGTTTTTGAGTCTGTTTCATTTTCTTGCTCATCTCTCTTAGTTCTCGTCTGAGATTTTGTTGGGTGGTGTTGGATGTCCTGCGGGTTAGTTAAGGGACTTCAGACGGCAGGCCTGGTCAGTTAGAGGTATCCGAGTGGATGCTGTTTGCTCCCTCTATAGGAGATGTCATAGAAGACGGAGTCACAGCATCATGCCAGCCACCGTTACCCTGAAAACAGACATGGAAAACACCATTTGAGACATTCAATTAAAGTCAGAATGGGAACATTAGCCGGCATTGGTTTTTAAGAGAAGGATCAGATAAGATGTTTTGTTTGTATCCTTTTTTGTATCCTCAGTCAGTGTACTGTTTGAGTACATGAATAACTCGGGGATATTGGTTTGTTTGAACTCAGAGGTAGTGTCAGCCACATTAAAAAAGTTAACAGCTTAAGTAATTTGTGGATTAATGTGTATTGGAGACGCCGACCGTTTAAAACGATTCAGTTCGATTTGGTGAACTGGTTCAAAAAGATCCGGTTACATCGAATGATTCGTTCATGAACCGGATATCACAAACTGCTTTGTTTTGAACTCTCTCACAACAGACCCGGAAGAGAAGACGATGCTGAATACAGTCATAGTTTTTGCTATTTTTGGACCAAAATGTATTTTCGATGCTTCTACAATTTCTAACTGACCCTCTGATGTCACATGGACTACTTTGATGATGTTTTTCTTATCTTTCTGGACATGGACAGTATACCGTACACACAGCTTCAATGGAGGGACTGAGAGCTCTCGGACTAAATCTAAAATATCTTAAACTGTGTTTCAAAGATAAAATGAGGTCTTACTGGTTTGGAACGACATGAGGGTAAGTTATTAAAGACATAATTTAGCTATTTTGCCAAAATTGCCAAACAGGAAACATTCATATTAACAAGTCTCATATTAACAGTTCAAGATGTTAATGCAGTATTATCTTCTTTGCAGATACAGTTTAACTGGAAAACAAAACTTATTTAAAAAAAAAACTAGTTCGGAAATCATTATGTGACAATTGTGTAAATGTTAAGATGAAAGGTAAGTATCCAAGACATCTGGAGCTGTTTGCACCTCCCTTTACTTCTCTTTGTGATATGATATCTGTGGGTGATTGTTTTCAGTATTAGAGAGTTGACACGGCTAGCTCAGTAGATAAATGAACCTTTAACGCCGTGACTCCAGACCGACTCCATTATAAAGCATGTCTTATCAGACCTCATCTGGGAAGACGCTATTCACATCTGTACAAAGCTGCAGGCAATTCCAGTTTCATATTTTATTATAGTGATAAGGAAATGGACTGCAAATTCTCTCAGAGAGAGAGAGAGAGAGAGTGTGTGGTTCAATAAGAAGACAGACATATACTGCCAAGAGCCATGCAAGTCGTTGTGTTATTAGATGCATTTGGGAAAATGGAAATAGAACGCATTTGCCTTCTGTTCCATCAAACAGCCACATGTGTATGTGTGAATATTAATATGAATCCATACATTTATCTCTGCCTTTTCACACAAGTGGCATTACCCCTTCCCAGTCGTCTGTGTGGGCTCATGGAGCGACGGTTTGATCATACAACGTCTGTCTGAATGACTCCAGGAGACCTGCTGCGAAGAGATTATTCCTTCCCACCACATGAGACAGCATGTGTGTGTGTGTATTGCATATGTGTGTCAGTAATATTTTACATTAGAGCCTTTGCTGCGGTTTTGAGTCTGTTTTGACTCAGAATTTAGTTGAAAGCATTCAAGCATTCCCATCTGCAATTCTGGCTACAGTGTTTGGTTTTGTTTCTCTGTCAAACTCACATTCAAGCCATGTGGGCTGTAAAGCGGGTTTCCCCGCAGACCGTCGCTGTAACCCAACGACTGACCGATAGTGTGACGTATGGAGTCTCCCTGCAGAGAGAAAGACAAGAGATTCAGCGTAAGAGGGTCATAAACTACTGTACACCATTGAAACAGCAAATACTTCACATTTAAGCAGTAATGATGCTAAAAATTCAGCTTTGCATGTCAGGAATACATTGCATTTTACAATATATTCACATAGAAAGCAGTTATTTTAAATTGTAATAATATGTCACAGTTTTTACTTGATTTTTGATCAAATAAATGCATCCTTGATGAGTAGAAGACTTTCAAAAACATTAATTTATATTGTGTTGTAAATGATTTTATTGTTGTTTATATATGTCATATATATATATTACATATTGCATCTATGTTTGCGTGTTTGATACCTGTGTCTGTCCTGTGTTGGGGAGCTGGGTTGGCTGGTAGGATCCATTCAGGCCGGACATGCTCATAAAAATGTCTCCTGAACCTGGCAAACTATACGAACCCGAAGAACCTACAAAGAGACGGAGAGAAAGAGGAACTGTGAGTCTGTGAACATGATCAGCGAGGCTAGTTCTGAAAAGTTATTCGTTTGCAGAGCAGATGCCACTTGGTTTAATCATTTTATCTATGACATAAGGAATTCTGACGTTTTTAAGCATGACATGCATGTTAAAATAATGGTCCAGATGTTTTTTTTTTTGGGGCCAATGTATATGCATGTACATAAACAGTGAGGGAGTATGGAATGGGAAGAACAGAACACAGACACAGGAAGTTCACTGTAATTAACCAATCATCACAGGAAGTGTCTGCAAGTCCAGGGCTATTATAGTTCATAAAAACTAAAGCCACAAAAAACACTAAAACCACAAAAAAGGAAGAGTAAATAAATGATTATTATTCATTTAATTTAAATTGATGTAGTACAACAATTAAAAAAAATATATAATAATATAACCTATATAAACATTAAAAAACTAATAAAAATGACAAAAACAACAATACAACTAATAATGCAAACAGAAAATACAAAAATATAAAAATAATATAAACTACATAGACATAAAAAACTAATAAAAAAGACAAAAACACAAAAAATACAAACAGTAGATATAAAAAATGTAAAAAAAAAAAATCTAAATATGATTAAAATTTCAAATGACACTAAAGCACTCAACATCATAACATACCCGTGAACATGTTGTTTAACAGATTATTTTTATCTTCTGCTGCATCCAATTGAAAGTCTTCATCTTTCATCTGAAAGCCTGAAGAGAAAATGACAGAATTGAACTCGTTTAAACCCTTTAATTGCTTAATTCAAAAATACATGTTCAAGACCCAATAATTGCACTTGAACGACTCTATCTGTAATATAAGAGAGACCGGGGCATGTTGTCACAACAGGTTATTTACGTCATTTACCTGATGATGATTGGCTATTAACCTGTTACCCATTTGGCAAAGGCAGGCGACCGTCTTAGGCCCCCGAAAGCCAAGGGCCCCTTATGGAAGATACATTACCCTGATAGCATACATACATCACGGAGATGTCTTTTTGAAGTCTGCATTTACATCTCCAAGATCTCTTTTTTGAGTGTTTGCTCATCTGCAATACATCTATAGGACGTTTCTAATCAGATGTCAGACATTTAGAAGATGACTTTGAGATGTTTTAGAATGGATGTAAAACTGACATCTTAAAGACGTCTATCATTTGTTTGTACACAGTTTGTCCTCACTTAAAGCGATCTTTAACAGACATCTTGCAGACACACATGAGATATCTGGGTAAGCATGAACACGATAACAGTTGCCGTTTACTGTGTTTATTACCACATATTGAACGTGCTTCTTTTGTATCCTACTTGTATCAAATAAAAATATCATGCATCTGAAGCTGTAATTAAATATTGAGCAACAGTGCGTATTATATATAATATTATATATTATATATTAAATGCTGCTTACTCGTTTATGAGAAGAACCCAAGTAGAGGATATTCAGATACTTTTTTGGTTGATATAATCATTAAGCGTGTAAATCTATAATTTCTTATTTTTTTTTTTCAGTAAAATTTGTAGTTGATAAAAACAAATGTATTTTAAAGTTTCGTGTATGACAGCCTTTGGAGACTGTAGCGCAGGCACACCAGCTTACGCTGGGAACTCATCAGTGGACTTTCCTCGTTGATATAGGCTATGCTTTTCACACTTTTCTCTTTCTCACTAATTCAAGTTAAAAGTTAGCTAATAAAAGTTGTGATGGTATTTTCATTTTATCTGATAAATTGTCTTTTATGAGCGCAGCACTGCTTTGTTTACAGCCGTTACCAAGGAAACGTTACAACATTCCAAAAGCGCCTCCTGCTGGCAAGAAAGTAAGCCATCAGAACATGTACATGAGTCACCATGGAGCAGCAGCAAATATCACAACAAAAAAGGAACCTCACAGTTGATCTAGTTAAATGTCTGCAAATGTATAAGGCCCGATTCATATATTTCATCTGGGGCCCCCAAATCAGTAAACCCACCCTTGAGCACTCCACTGTTTCGCCTGCGGTACACTGCGTGTTTTTGAGAAAAAAACTAAATAAAAAAAGCTAAACATATCACATATCTTTAGAAAGCTGATATTCTTGTGATTTGAAAAGAAAAATACATTTTGAGATAAAATCAACACAGCAGGAACAATCAAGGCTTCATGCTGTGTTCCCATTGAGTTTTCCAGCTAATAGCTCCCAGCTATAGTCATCTGCAGGCATCTATTTACCAAAATAAAAAAATAAAATAAAAAATGTAGGCGGAATGTTGTTTTTTTTCTTCACTTATTCAGCGTGTTCAAAGTTTTATTACCCAATAAGACTTAGTGATTCTGAGGTTTGTTCTTTTTAGAATGCAATTTACTTCGGGTATGCCGTTTTTAGACATTTCAGGCAAATTTTACAGAGATGTTAAGGGGTTAATTTAAGAATACTATTGTATTGGGCAACAAATGTTGGAGAAAACAAGAACTTGTTCTACTGGACTCAAAACCTGATATATATCATTTGTGACAACTAGCCCCAGTGGTCCCTCCAATGATCTCGTTATGTGTACCAGAGCTGGGTGTTGCGGGCGAGTTGGTCTGGCTGTTGTGTATAGCGGCCGCTACGGCTTGAGTCGCCGTCACTGCCGTCTTCGCCGCGTACAGATTGGCCTCTTCCTGGAATTTACCAATGTTCTTCTTATAGCGGATACGTTTATTACCAAACCAGTTAGAAACCTGAGATAGAGAAAGAGAGAGAGGCAAACGTGGATGAATATTATGAGGAAATATTATAAAAATAGAATATGCATTATAAAATACTGTAAAAAAAAAAAAGTTTGCCCCAAAATCAAAAGAAAAAAAATGCATGAAGAGAATGATGCCTCTTAAAGAACGGTTACAATTTTTTTGCATTGTAACATTATTTAAATGTGAAAAAAAAAACATGTTGCTTTAATATAATTCATAAAAACATGCTTCGTCATTGCAGAGTCCAGTGAAATATGTGCTACAACCCAAACGTTCATGGCTTCTCCAAAAAATGCTTGCATTTTATGTGTTTTACAGCTACTGTTATTCACATACATTTGTAAGACATTGTAAATGTACCAACCTTTTGCAAAAAAACATTAACGTTGCTGTAAACCCAGACATATTGAAATTACATCCAATGGCACCTTCATATCTTCAAACAGGCCTTTAACAGCCAATGAGAGGCGGAATAGTTGTGTGTGTGTGTGTGTGTGTGTGTTATGGCCGTAAAGAATAATTCCAGCTGCTGAATAAATGACTTTATGATGCATCGATTGTTGTTCAGCACACAGAGACACGGCTGCCACTGCAACCAACATCGACAGACAACACAGCGGACGGACGGATGTTTTAGTGACATACCTGTGACACAGTGATGGTGCTTCCCTTCCCCTAAAGGGAACAAAAAGAAGGGGCTTTTTTACAGTAACGACTTCCTGTACACACCCACCGCTTACACAAACATAAAATAGGCTGAATATTCATAATGTGTGTCCATCTCAGTCGGGTTCTGGAAGTAAAAATGCCCTTCTGAGTGATTTTTTTAGTTTTTTTTTTTTTTTTTTTGGTGAGCTTTTTATGAGTTTCCTTAAGCTCTGAGGTTGTTTTATGATTATGCACTGAACAAAAAAAAGGTGTTGGATTTACTTCGAAACATTTTCATTTATAAATTGCATGTAAAGGACAAGTTAGCACAATAAATGGAAATTTTGAAGTAGAAAGACTGAAACTGTATTTCATTACAAATAAAATCTTTGATACCATTTTTTTACAGTAATATATTGCGGAGTTTCCTGTAAAGTACTTCATTACCCACAATCCTGAAGCAGCTGTTACTGTAGAAATGGTAATTGCTGTAAGGAGGGTTGTGTTTGTAGCTTTTCTAAGTAATGTTAGCTAGTTACTAGCGGTGTTGTTTTTATTAATTAATTAATTAATATGATTCTGAAATAAAATATAAATGAACACATATAAAACTAATAATAAATTAAATGTTATGCATAAATAATTTTAACTAAGTGAAAATGAAACACGTTTAAGTTAGTACTAAAATTACTAACTGAAATGAAAACAACTAAAACTATTTTTTTTGCAAATTAAAAAATAAATAAATTTGACAAGCACATATTAAATAACTAAAAACTAAACTAACACTGAAAATATCAAACTAAAAAAGAAATATATTAAATATAAATATAATACAAATAAATGACAAAAGCACATATCAAGTGATTAAGCATTAAACAAAATACAAAAATGAAAATATAAAACTAAAAGCTAATCCAAATTACTACAAAAATACTAGTATATAATATTAAAATAAAATGGTGTAGTAGTCTCATGCAACTACAGTTCATTTTGTTAGTGTGTCATTTAGGGGTGGGTTTATCTGAAAATTAGCAGAAATAGAATTTATGATTTAGATTTCTACCTTTCCAAAAGTAAAGATTACTAATTAGTTTAGTATTCTGAGTCTAATTTTGCACAAATATATCTATATTGTTTACCTGCAACTGATGTTTACTTGCTCAAAGGAGTGCGGACTGAGGCTGAGACTAAATAGAAACATGCTTAATGTTATTTAATATATTATGAATATGAATAGATTGTTTGCAATTCTTTACAGTTGAAGTAGCTCTGTCAAATTCACATTTCTGCACATTTGTACACAAAACAGACCTTTTGTCATTTGATTTTCACACACGGTTTTGCAAAACAAATGTTGTGATGTTGTGAGCCATCTACTAAACTCTATTTTACCTTTATTGAGAAACTTTCTGAAATCTCAATGGGAAAATACTTCCAGGATCCATGCGGGAGAAGACTGGGTACTCACTGTTGCGGTTTAAATCACTTCACACTCATGTTGAGATGTTACTGGGCAGCATCGCTGTGCTTCATCACTATTTTGAGCCAAATGTTCTGCACCTTCACAGTGTCACAGACCGCCTCTAACAAATTTGTTAGTTATTTTGCTCAGATTGTGAGTAAAATCATCTTGTTTGACAGCTGAAGGCTCGTGTGCGCAGTATCGCCCGAGATCTGGACTACAGGAGGACAGACTGACCTGTGACAGAGTGATAGCACATTTTTTGGCCAGCTCCTCTTTGGCCTCTTCGCTGGGATACGGGTTACTGAGGTGAGAGTAGAAGTACTCGTTCAGAATCTCTGTCGCCTGCTTGCTGAAGTTGCGCCTTTTTCTCCTGGAGAAAGACGAATCATTAGTATTGTTAGATCCTCAACTGTTTTAATATATATTTATATATATACTATTAAAAGTTATTTAAGCTGATGTGAGTACTTCTGCTAACAACATCACTGAAAAAAAAAAAAAAAAAAAAAAAGACTTCCTCCCTCAGTGTTTTTGTCTTGTTTTCCAGTACATTCTTAAATTAAAGCCTTACTTGAGAAGTAAATTACATAAAATATTAAGACTTGGTTTTTGAAAAAAAAAAAAAACAATTAAATGATTTTATGGCTGAAACAAGAAAAGACATCTGTCAATAATGTCAGAAAGATATTCTTGTTTTCCCTTTGAATTAAGTTCTGACATCACTGGTAGATTTTTTATTCTTGTTTATTCATGTGTTTTTTTTTTACATAATATTTGATTAAATCTTTTTGTCAGTTTTTTGTGGAATTCGTTTGTGTGGTCTATCAAAAAGCTTTTTAGTTACATTTATAAGCAGTTGACCGAAACACAACGTGAAGGTTAAAAATGTTTCGATATTTGTAATGGAAAACGAGACAAAATTACTTAGTAATAAAACAACAAATAGTTTTAAGCTGATAAGCATGATCCAACGATCAACGACCACAATTCTTACATTACATTTACATTTAGTCATTTAGAGACGCTTTTATCCAAAGCGACTTACAAAATGAGAACAATGGAAGCAATCAAAAACAACAAAAGAGCAATGATATAGCGTTATAACAAGTATCAGTTAGCGTAAACGCAGTACATGTAGGGCTTTTAAATAATATAATAAATAAAAAGAAAACAGATAGACTAGAAAAAGAATAGAGCAAGCTAGTGTTAGAGGTCTTATAGAATTAGAATAGAGAGGGCTAAAGAGGGTCAAATAAAGATGGAAGAGATGTGTTTTAAGCCGATTCTTGAAGATGGCTAAGGACTACCCTGCTCGGATTGAGTTGGGGAGGTCATTCCACCAGAAGGGAACATTTAATTTAAAAGTCCGTAAAAGTTTTTTCTGCTTTTTTGGGATGGAACAATCAAGCGACGTTCACTTGCAGAACGCAAGCTTCTAGAGGCACATAAGTCTGAAGTAATAAATTTAGGTAAATGGGTGCAGAGCCAGTGGTAGTTTTGTAGGCAAACATCAATGCCTTGAATATTATGCGAGCAGCTATTGATAGCCAGAGCAAATTGATAAACAGAGGTGTGACGTGTATTGTTTTCGGCTCATTAAAAATGTATCTTGCTGCTGCATTCTGGATTAATTGTAAAGGTTTGATAGAATTGGCTGGAAGACCTGGCAAGAGAGCGTTGCAATAGTCCAGCCTGGACAGAACTAGAGCTTGAACAAGGAGTTGTGAAGCATGTTCACTAGGAAAGGGTTTGATCTTCTTGATGTTGAATAAAGCAAATCTGCAGGACCGGACAGTTTTAGCAATGTGGTCTGAGAAAGTCAGCTGATCATCAATCATAACTCCAAGGCTTCTAGCTGTTTTTGAAGGAGTTATGGTTGATGTGCCTAACTTGATGGTGAAATTGTGATGGAACGATGGGTTTGCTGGAATCACAAGCAGTTCTGTCTTCGCAAAGTTGAGTTGAAAGTGATGGTCCTTCATCAAGCAAGAATTGTCTGTTAGACAAGCTGAGTTGCGAGGAGCTAGCGTCGGATCATCAGGATGGAATGAGAGGTAGAGTTGAGTGTCATCAGCATAGCAGTGGTATGAAAAGCCGTGTTTCTGAATGACAGATCCTAATGATGCCATGTAGACAGAGAAGAGAAGTGGTCCAAGAACTGAGCCCTGAGGCACCCCAGTAGTTAAATGTTGGGACTTGAACACTTCACCTCTCCGATATACTTTGAAGGACCTATCTGATAGGTAAGACTTAAACCATTGAAGTGCGGATCCTGAGATGCCCTTTGCCACTAGCGTTGATAGGAGGATCTGGTGGTTAACCGTGTCAAAAGCAGCGGACAGATCAAGCAGGATAAGTATTGAAGATTTGGATTCCGCTCTTGCTGGTTTTAGGGCTTCAACAACTGAGAGCAAGGCAGTCTCAGTTGAATGTCCACATCTGAAGCCAGATGGGTTGCTGTTAAGGAGGTTGTTCTGTGTGAGAAATGCAGAGACATGGTTGAACACAGCTCATTCAAGTGTTTTTGAATGAGGAAGAAGGGAAACTGGTCTGAGTTATCTAAAAGAGATCGATTGAGGGTGGAGGTCAATACTTAAAGTATAAATTATTGCATGTATATACTGTATTATTGGCAGTTATAGGTCAGCCATTGTCTTTAGGTTGTATCCAGTAATCATTGCCTGATGTGGCATAAAAACGTATACACTTTATAGCCCACCAATCACTGTTTTCTTCATTTATATACCATTTGAATAATCTTCTGATGAGTAGATTCATGCAGAATTTATTCTTTGACTTAAGTAAATCGTGCCCTTGCAAGCCAACCGGCACTTATTGGCAGATTTCCCAATCCCACTCAATTTATCCTTCTGCCAGTTTAAGCACAACACTCATAAGACCTTAAAATATTATCACATCACCCACTCGTTCACACACGCCTCACTCTCAGCACATCCAAAAAAATCTGAAACAAACCCACACTCGCAATAACACCTACGTGTGTAAAAACAGCACACACAATAAATTATAATTATTTATTTTAAAAAATGCTTTATAATCTAAAGCTATTTGCAGTGTATTGTTAGTAGGATAGTCTCTTTGGGGCAAAATGTTGTTTTAATTCACTAAACAGTCATGAGCTTCAGATACCTGGGCCTTATTCACTAACCACCTTTAATCCAGGCATTATCTATAATAAATCTATGCTTTCTGTATCTGTGTAAATCAGGAGTATTATATAGATTGCACTTTATTCACATAAGCAAACACATATACAGTATGGGCAAAAACATGCATTAAATGTTATGAAAGATGTTAGGGGAAAAAAAACAAAAAATAAAGAAAAATAAAATAAATCAAGTAAATCGATTAAACCTAAATAATAATATAAAATAGAGAAAACTGACAAAAGCATACTAAAGCATATACAAATTATACATAACATCTTTTCTATTTAATTCGGTCTAGATTGCACCTTATTCACATATACTGGCAAAATGCATGCATTAAATGTTGTGGAAGATGGTGGGGGGAAGGGGTTTAAAAAAGGAAACTGACAAAGCATATAACATTTGAATTAAGTAATGACCTATGACCTTCATAGCCACACCCTGGCAACCACTTACAGCAGCCTAGCAACCACCACATAGACTTCCATTTAATCAGATCAAAAAGGATACCTTTGGATAAAAGTGTCATAGAAACATGGGGGGAGGGGTTTGCTCTTTTGACGCATGCTAGCAAACGGGACTTCCATCATGCATGTTACACATAGCAATGAATAGCTAAATGCTAATAGTGATTAGCTAAGTAATAAATCAAGCTAAGAACATGCTTAGAAAACTCCATATTAATGATCAGTCCAGCAGCCACCTTGCAACAACTCATAACCGCCTAACACCTCAACAACACCCTAGCAACTAAGTGCCACTGCATGCACCACTCACATTTTCTTCAGGAAATGTACATTCTAGTAATATATAGACAACATAAACAAATGTTATTGTGCATGCATGCTTTTGTGGCCCTAGCTTAACTTCCAGTGGACTTAAAAATAGAATCAATAACAACAGCTAAATATTCCCTCTAAAGTCGATTATTTTTGATAACAAGCAAAATATGTTTGCTGCGTAAATCAGACTTACTGAAAATGCAAATTCATTCTCTACCAGCAGGAGGTGCTTTAAAGCAGGAGAAACTGCTGTACTGCTGTACACAAAGTAGCTCTGAGCTCACAAACGCTGATTTATCAGGCATATACCATGCAAAATGAAATCAAAATGACATCAAACATTTTATAGACTAATTAAAGATTGTCTTGCTTCAGTAATACAGTGATATAAAAACACCAGCGCCTCGTTTAGATTTTTAAACGTGCAGTACGTGCTCATGTTTATTCAACAAAGCCTTTCGGAAAATCGCTCAGTTTTAATATTGTGAGTGCCAAAACTTACACCTAACTATAATATAAAAAAGCAGAAAACTGACAAAAGCATATAAAAAATAGCAAAAAATTTAAATATTAAAATTTTATTAAAAAGCTAATTCAAAATATTAATAGCTTGTCAAAACCACAAAAAACACACATTTTCTAAATATCCTGACAAGATGCAGACAATACATTTAATGCATGATGTTTTGGATAGAATTGTCTGCCAAATGCATGACTGTAAATGTGTTTGACACAGTTTCTGACCTGGCATCAAGAAAGCGAGACCTGAGGATCATGACTGCCTCACAGGTGCTCTGCTTGAGCTGCATCTGGATGGAGCTGAATTTGTTGTGGATGATGTTCACCATGCGCTCGATCTCTTTGGGTGAGATGGGCCGCGTGCGAGACTGTTCCCTCAACAGGTTCATCACATGGGTAGTGAACTCATTACACGCCTGTGAACCAATCAAATTACTGAATGAATGATAATGCAAAGACATTAACTTGAAAACAATGAAAAGATATACTGAAATTAAGCTGGAAAAAAAGTGAAATATTAAATAAAAAATTCTGAACGAAAATTAGAAATGCTGCCTTGGCAACTAACTGAAACATTTAAACTGAATCACTTAAATTATTATCTGGAAATAAAATAAATAAATAAATGAAATATTCTGTTTAGTTCTGTATGTTCTGTATAAATTGTCTTGCTGTATGATATTTTCCTACTTCTTGTAAAGCGATCTTGAGGTCTTAAAAGTTACTAATATATATATATATATATATATATATATATATATATATATATATATATATATATATATATATATATATATATATATTTATAATACATATATATAAAATTAAACATGAATATAATATAAAAAAGAGAAAAAAACACAAAAAATCAAATTGAACTGAACATATAAAATAACTACTAATTTAAAGTAAAAAAAATCATAATAGTATCTAAAATAAACATAAAAAACACTACTCAGTATGCATATTTATTTTCAGTACACAGAAAAAAGTAACAGATAAAAATGACAAAAAAGAAAAATTACTAAATAATTTACTAAAACTTTTAACATTAACAAAACTATTTACTATAGCATTTTTGTTATTTGAAATAAATCTGAAATATAAAAATATTAGATGAAAAAATTTAAATGAAGTTGAGACATGAAAAAAGACAAAAGCAAAAATTAAACAAAATTATAAAAATATAAAAATATAAAAATTAAAGCTTATTCAAAATAAAAATTATAACCTGCAATTGTATATGAAGAGACACTACTCATTATTTGTGTTGTGTTTTCAATATATGAAAAAAGTAACTATCTATGTTTTCCCTAGTAATTTATTCCTATAAGAAGCTAGTTTTCAAACCAGCAGTACCAGGATGTCTGACTGAATTTAGTGGAAATCGTTTTTTCTGGTATGTTCCTGATGAATTTACAGTTGTGCACTGCTGTACAGACCTGCTCGTATTTCTCCAGCTCGGTGTGGTAGATCTGTCTGATCTGGCTGAGTTTGGCTCTGTAGTCCGAGTGCTCGATGGAGTTATCAGATCCCACACCCACTGCTGCTGATGCCGCAGCAACCGCCGATGCCCCGCCCCCTTTCTCCGGTCCGGACACGCCCTCTGCCAGCAGCATGTTATCCAGACGCATGAGCTGAGGATCCGGAGGATCTTCATCATGACTGCCACGGATACTGAGACCTGCCACAACACATGGAGAATAGGCCATTTAAATATAAATTAGACAATAATCTATCTACAGTCTATAAGATGAGCATTGTAGACTTCAGTGTGAGCTAGAACTGGTATAAAAACACATTTAGACATGCAAAGACAACTTCTTGAACACTGAACCTCCCAAAGCAGGTTTCAGATAGCCAGTTACTTCTTCGTATCACCGCAGAACTGCAAGCCCCTCACATCCTCAGCCATTAACACACGGTGCAGGATTAGTCTGCTACGACATGCTGTTTATCAGGGTCGAGGTGTGCTTGTGCCCGCGCTGACTACAAGAGAATGATTGACAGTGGCAGGTCTCTTCACTGAGGTGGGTGGAAGAAAAGCGCCGTGAGCCGTTAAGATGAGCTTCAGCGGCAACCCAACACGGCCTGCTTTAATTCCACGCTTTTGGCACTTCATGTTTGATTTTTGATTTTGCAGTCAGCAGAGTGGATGGTTATGTAAGCATAAGAGAAAAAATTATATGTTGTGTCTTACACGTCATTTTATGGATTTTTTAAAAAACATTTTTACATGCTTTTGTTATTATAAATAAATATATATATTTATATATATATATATATATATATATATATATATATATATATATATATATATATATATATATATATATATATGTGTGTGTGTGTGTGTGTGTGTGTGTGTGTGTGTGTGTGTGTGTGTGTGTGTGTGTGTTTGTGTGTGTGTGTGTGTGTGTGTGTGTGTATTTATTTAATTAAGTAATGTTTTACATTTTTTGAAAGCACAGAGAAAAAATCTAGATAGATAGAATAACTGAATTTTAAATCTGCTCATATAACTTATATATAAAATTATATATATTTTATCAGAGTGGATGATGTAAGATTTATCTTATTTATATATACATATTTAATATTTTTTTCATGATTTTGTCATTTTGCATTCGAACTCTGTTGATATTAATGAGTTATAATTATTTTTATTATTATTATTTTATTTTTATTTTTTTTGTATTTTGCATTTTGCAGGCAGCAGTGAGAATGCTCACAAGGCCTTGGGAGAATTATTATTATTTTTTTTTTTTAATAGGACCAAAATTATATGAAGTAAATGTTAGTGCTGATTCGTGCAAATGATCTGAGCTGCATCATTCATTATAAAGCTCAATACACTTACTGGATGTTAGCTTTTGACTCATTAGTGTCTATTTTTCTAATAAGGTGTTTTAGAGAATGTTGCAACTTAAAGATACATTTGTGTGCATTAAACAAGATATGAAAAAGCAATTAAACTCTCTGATGAGGAAACATTAGGTGCAATGCCATTGTCCTACAGTTTTAGGTGATTTTAAAGATGCTCTTCAAAAAATAAAAACCAACCCGAGGACAAGATTGTAAACACACCACAGCTGCTCAGAATGATGATAAGATCCACACACACACTGCCCTCCAGAAACACTCACACTCACACACACACACACACACACACACACAGTATTCATGAGGTCAATGCAGGATGACATTTAAAGCAGAGGCAGACAAAGGCAAACAAATGCAAGATGGAAGGAGTGGATATGAGACAAAGCATGAACATTTGCTCTGCTCTGCTCTTAATCTAATTGCGGCGTTCTAATTTGGTGTCGCTTTCATTTTTAATGGCAACAAAATAGAAAAGGTAGCCACATTCCCTATTCAGACCTCAGGCACAGAAATGTTAATTCAGCACGGAGCACATCACACGAAACGCTCTCAGTTTGAGCAGACGTCTAATCAGTTAACGGTGACTGAACGGGGACAGATCGACAGAGAGGTGCATGCTCACAGAGAGACAAACCAATTCAACTGACAAACCAATTTTTCTTCCAAATTTCAAATAATAATTTTTTTTTTTTTGCAGAAAATGACAATATGTCAAAATAATGAATGTTTTAATTTGCGGTGATTGAAAAAAACAAAACAAATCCCACCACTTATTGGTTTGTTAACTCTTCTAAAGTTAAAACATTGCCATTATGTCTAAAAAGAAATGTCTGAAAACACAGTATCTTTTTTGTTATTTGGATCAGTTGTCATTTCATGCTTTAAATCTAAATTACAACATTTATATTTGAGATTAGGAAGAAGAAATATCATCAGTAGTTTACAGAATAATAAAAAAAAAGTTTCACTCAAACACATGTGTTATTGTGGTGTTATTTTTTCCATAGCTGTATATATATAAATTAATTAAAACTAAAGTTTACACACACACACACACACTTAAATCTAGCTACTCTATTTGTCTATAATGAAAGGTTATATTAAGATAATACCAGGGTGACAGAGGTTTTTCTGTATTGCTATGGTCCTCATCCTCTGTTTGCCTGATGTGTAAAGATGTTGATGACAGTCGAGGTCTGATTGTGAGTAAACGGCTGAAACAGCTGTGTGCTGCTGGAGCGGCTGCCAATTTAATTTCTCCACCTGACACCTCACATCAGACTCTCCACACAGACTCATACGCAGACATTAGTGCCTCATATTGTCTGTTCGTTTGGGATAACACAGATTTTTTGGTACCAATCCTAAAAGTATCAAAAAATAATAACCATGTAAACGACAAATACAATCCTACCAGATAAACTGAAAATGCAATTCGTTTAGAATCAAGGGTTATATTCGGTCCCTTTTAATTTGTTCTGCATTTTTTAGATCTAGTCGGAAACCCATTAGCAGTCTTACAGGATTCTGAAAATGATTTTATATATATATATTTTATATATATATATATATATATATATATATATATATATATATATATATAAATTAAAAATAATAATAATAATACATTTAAACTGAATATAATTTTTATATAAAATATATATATATTTTATTTTGTTTTTTTTTATTATTATTTTTTTATTTATTATTTATTTATTTATTTTTAGCGGCGCTTAATTAGAGGTGCCTACTGATATACATCTGTGCAAATCAATATATCATACCCATGCATTTATTTATTTGGTAAGTGGCCAAATTTTTATTTTGTAAAAATGAATGGCTGACTGTAGGTCATCACTATAACAAAATCGGTCGCTTCAAATAAAAATAAAAAATAGAATTCTTAAAATTTCTCCATCAGTGGCTGCAATTTTTCATGCGGTTTTCTTCAGAAACTGTAGTCATCTAGGCTTTTGTACTGCAAAACCACACACAAAAAACTTTAACTTGAATGTTGTATTAAAATGCTGCATGTGCGGAGATGAATGGCAGGTTTTGTGCTTGTGTTATGTTTTTCTCAGAGGATTGCTGTAGATTAAAATGGTCTGGTTTAAACCTCAGCTAACCTGGGAGAGATATTACAGAATAAACCCCCAAAAATCCATGACCTCCATTACCTCATGCAACCTTTGTGATGTTTCGGTCCTTCTGCAGGATCTACTGACTGAGTTCAAGCACAAGTGCATTAATCCTTCAATGCCATTAATCTGGATTAGTCAAACAAAGGCTTCCGATAATCATCTTTAATCACTCTTGGAAGTTGCCTGGGCATGTCAGGAATACATCAGCGTCTGGGATTCGGTGTTGTGGTGGGGGGTATGAGGTATTTTTCGGAGCTAACTAACAACTTGAAACATTTCTGCACACTTTAGAGACACGCATGGTCAAATCTAAGACGTTAGTAGTGTTATTTTAGTATTAATTATGTATTATTTAGTAATATTTTGAATAAGCTGTTATTTTGTAGTTTTGTTATGTGCTTTTGTCATTTTTATTAGTTTAGTTTTTTTAAAGATTCTTATAAGTGTACAAATATACACACAGAATAATGTTTACTTTCAATATTCTTGCAATAAACAATATAAGGTCATTTTTAAGTGTCTTATAAGACACATTAGAAGAAGTACATCATCCTGTGAATGCGATTGTGAAATACAGAACCAAATCATTAATCAAAATCGAACTACATCTTACTGTCAAAAACAAACTTAATCATTCTGAATTTGCAAAACCTGTTCCTGAATCGAAAACCTGTCGTCAATCAAATCGGTTTGTTTACACAAAGATTTAAAGCCCTAATTTTTACATTTCTGAGAAACAGTGTTGTTAACAAAAATTAAATCTTTTTTTTTTTTAAATGGTAATTTAAATAAAGCTTAAATAATTGATAAATACTAGAACTTAAACGTAAATTAAAAATGTTGTTTTGCAAATATTTGAAATAAGAAGTATTAACCCCCCCCCCCCCCCCCCCCAAAAAAAAATAGAAAGCTGTGCAGATATATATGATTTAAATGAAAGCTAATAAAAAAATAGCAATGGCATGTAACAAAATTAGAAAAATTTAAGAAATGCAAAACCTGTGATAATTAAAAGAAAACAAACATATCATATGCATTTTTGGACGAAAATTGTTGTAAGGAAGTTAGTTGCAATATCATAATTTTCTGTTAAAAGAAAAGTGCACAAGTCAAATCAACTACTGTTATCGTGAGGTTTTTTTTTTGTTTGTTGTCAATTCTGGACATCTGTAATTATTCACTTTCACTCTACAGAAAAAAAAAACAAGCCAATATTTTCTGCTAAACATTTCCTTCTGTGCTTCACAGAAGAAAGTAAGTCATCCGGGGTTTGGAACGACATGAAGGCGATTAAATGATAGACTTTTTATTTTTGTGTGAATTATTCCTTTAACAGGCCCTCGAAATAAATCATAGGAGAGCTAACTTGCATAATCCTTCACGAGCGGGGTCTCGCTCTAAAATAAATATAATCCAGAGCTCTCAAATCTTCACAACCCCACATTTACAAGTCTAATTTAATCTGCTCAGTGAAGCGCTCAAAGCCGCTCTCATCACTTAGCAATGACAGTTTTAAATAAGAGTTTAAACCCGAGTTACTGTACAGATGGAGCGAGCGGTGGGTGGTTTTGGATTTCTTCAAAGAGCAAAACCAATCACTGAAATGCACATTTGATATATAAAGAGTCTAATAGACGGCGTTCCCTCTCCCACGACATGCTCAGAAAATCTTCTCAAACACACAGCCTGCTCTCCTGCTCCTAATTAGCACCGGGGTCGAAAAGAAGTTGGCTTCTACCAACGGCATCCAAAATAAAATCAGAAAATAAATGCCCAAAGACTTCAGTCAGAAAATAAATGCCCACTGGGTAGTTTCAGGCATTTAATGCGGTTTTCTAGAAAGCAGTATGGATACCTTGTCCTCATTTATTCACACTTTGTTACTAAAACCTGCTTGTGTGGGCTTAAGCTTCATAATTTGCTAATTAGAGTTTGTATTCTAATTAGTCTTTCAGTCATACTGGTTAATTTGGATGAATATAGCTCGAAAATACCCTCAGATTAAAGCTGTAATTGCTGCTGCCAAACAGCAGCTTTATTAACAGATCCTGCGGCAGACTGAGAGTAAGAAGCTGAACACTTGACCAAATCACAGGCTTGTGTTCACAAAGCTGATACAAAGAGCTCTTCTGAGGAAACTAGTCACAGAAAGTTCACCAGGTTAGTGGAATCAAATCTTTTAATAATATTAAGAGTTTTGTTTGAGGCTCCAAACAGAAGAAAAACTAAATATCCACCACCATAAACATAAAAGCTGTGTTTTCTGAATTATGTGACATACAGTATAAATATTTAGAGCGTGTGCCTTGCACAAAAACAGTAAAAACTTAAATTTAGTTAGTTAGTTAGTTAGTTAATTACTATTTGCCAACTTGGGAAAAAAAGGAAAATTCATTTCATTAAACTGCATTTATTTTTAACAGATTTTTGCTTGTATATATTTATTATGTACATATTTATTTATTTGTTTGTTTGTTTGCTTGACATCTGTTTGCCAATTGGGTGAGAGAAATTTAGAATTTATTCTCTGAAAACAAGTCTCAATATCTTTCATACTAGATATTAATTAATAGTTTATATGTAGCTTAAATATTTTTACATATTTAGGCCAGGTCAAGACTTATTTATTTATTTTTGTTATTTACTTTTTTTAAACAATTTATGGATAAGAAAATATACATTTAAACAAGTCTTTAGATTTAGATTTAGATATTTTACAGGATACATTTTTTATTTTTTTTTTACAATACAGCATGAAATTAAACAGTTTTTATCCAGACCAAGCTTAAAAAGTGCACCAGAATTTATAAAACTTTCAAAGCAATAATCAAGTAATGAATGAATGTAGGAATGAATCAAATTGATTTAATAGTAATACATTTTTCTCATTTCAGCGCAATCTCCCACATTTATTGGTCAGTCCATTCACACATATACACACAAAACACACACACACTGCGGGCGACTTCAACCGTTTAAAGCGCATCAGTTTCTCTCTTCACTACAAGATGAGGATCTTACAGCTGCAGCTCTAATCACTGTAATTAAGAGATAATTGGCATTAATTATTCTCACATAAGCTCATCACAAATCAACAGGAAAATGGCTGCTGCTGGTTTCCACACGCGACACACCGTGGTTAAGCTCTCAGAGATGCTTCGAAGCGTGTGGATTTACATCACAATACATCTCCTCCTTACTGAAGTGGAAAGCATCTGTCAATCAAATGCAAGAGTGATCATTTATATTCAGTTCATATTGGTTTATTTGGATGAAATTTGAGCTATTTTCGTGAATCAATTATGTGCATTTATTTTTGACTGTGCAAGTCATTTTCCTAAGTCAAGCATCACTATTACTGTTGCTCAAACTGAAGCATAGTCATTCATTTTAAACAAATGAATAAAATCATGATACAGTGAACTCATGAGAATTAACATCAGCCAACCCTGGTGTCTTTGCAACCTTGCAGACTATTGTGTGTCTTGTTTTTGGAGTGATCATTGTTGGTGGAGCACTACTGGTGAAGGTAACAGTGGTCTTGCATTTGTGAAGTCTAAACTCTTTAGAGATGGTTTTGTAACCTTTTCCAACCTTTTCTTATCAATAATAAGAATCAATGAGAACAGCTTTAAAGATTTAATGAATTAAATGTTAATTCATTCCCAAAGAGGCTATTTTGTAAACATATTCCATGTGAAATGTCTATAAATCTTGCATAATCCTCAGATATGATAGCAAAACATTTAAGTTGGACTGACATTTTTGTCATTTTAGTTACAATTTTTAACTCTACGTACAAATCTGAGATCACTTGCAGTTTGTTTCTTTATCCAGTGTTTAATTACAAAATATGCTATCAAAATAAATTGTACATTCAGTTTGGGCAAAGGCGACAAATAAAAAATATCACTGTTTCAGTGACCTAGAAATCTTTTTTCTTCTTTTTGCATAAGTTGCACAAGTTTATTTTGATTTGTGTGTTTCTAAATCCTAAAGCTTAGTTTCTTTCCAGTTATTAAATGAAAAAAAAAACATATTTTCAAAACTGTCTCAGAAGTTCGGACCTGCTGTGCAAAACAACGTGAATAATGATCAGCTCACAGGTTTCAGGGCATGTTGTCGATAGCGACAGATCAATTCGAAAAATGTTCTGCCTTGAAAGTCGTTTTGTCTTTGAAAGTCATTTAATGGCTAAAGCATGTGACCATGTGTTATCACTGCAGGCAAACAACCCACAGAAACCTTATCAAAAGAGGTTTGCACTTTACAGAGATATTATATGTTGTCAAAACACAGCCTGATGACAGAAACAGAAGGTTTAGCATTGCAACGATTTTGTGTCACTGAAAGCATGCTTCACTGGAACACAACAATCCAAGCACTGATCCCAGATGCAGTCTAAAAACTAAAAAATAATTCAGACACATGCCATGATTATGGAAGCCTGTTTTCACCATGGAACAAAAAATAATTTCAAAGATAAAGAAGTAAATCATTTCTTGCTATTCTGACTTTACATCTCACAATTCTGACTTTACATCTTGTTATTCTGAATTTAGATTTCATTATTCTGACTTTACATCTCATTATTCTGAATTTAGATCTAATTATTCTGACTTTACATCTTGCGATTCTGACTTTACATATTTTTTCTTACATTAATCTTGTTATTTCGACTTTACATCGTATTATTCTGCCTTTACATCTCGCAATTCTGACTTTACATCTCGTTATTCTGTGTTCACATCTCACGATTCTGACTTTACATCTCATTATTCTGAATTTCGATCTCATTATTCTGACTTTACATCTCGCGATTTTGACTTTAAATCTTGTTATTCTGACTTTACATCTCGTGATTCTGACTCTACATCTCGTGATACCGACTTAACATCTCGTGATTCTGAATTTACAACTCACAATTCTGACTTTACAACTCACAATTCTGACTTTACATTTTGTTATTCTGACTTTAGAGCTTGTGATTCTGACTTTACATCTCGTGATTCTGACTTTACAGCGTGTTATTCAGACTTTACATCTTGTTATTCAGACTTTACATCTTGTTATTTTGACTTTACATCTCACGATTCTGACTTTACATCTCATTATTCTGACTTTAGATCTCACGATTCTGACTTCACATCTTACGATTCTTACTTTACATCTCACAATTCTGACTTTACATCTCGTGATTCTGACTTTAGAGCTTGTGATTCTGACTTTACATCTCGTGATTCTGACTTTAGAGCTTGTGATTCTGACTTTACATCTCGTGATTCTGACTTTACATCTTACAATTCTGACTTTACATCTAGTTATTCTGACTTTAGATCTCGTGATTCTGACTTTACATCTTGTGATTCAGACTTTACATCTTGTTATTCTGCCTTTACATCTCGCAATTCTGATTTTAGATCTCACAATTCTGACTTCACATCTTACGATTCTGACTTTACATCTCATGATTCTGACTTTACATCTCGTGATTCTGACTTTAGAGCTTGTGATTCTGACTTTACATCTCTTGATTCTGACTTTACATCTTACAATTCTGACTTTACATCTTACAATTCTGACTTTAGATCTTGTGATTCTGACTTTAGATCTCCTGATTCTGACTTTACATCTTGTGATTCTGACTTTACATCTTGTTATTCTGCCTTTACATCTCGCAATTCTGATATTAGATCTCACGATTCTGACTTCACATCTCGTGATTCTGACTTTACATCTTACAATTCTGACTTTACATCTTACAATTCTGACTTTACATCTTACAATTCTGAGTTTACATCTTGTTATTCTGACTTTAGATCTCGTGATTCTGACTTTAAATCTTACAATTCTGACTTTACATCTTGTTATTCTGCCTTTACATCTCACAATTCTGATTTTAGATCTCACGATTCTGACTTTACATCTCGTGATTCTGACTTTACATCTCACGATTTAGACTTTACATCTCACGATTCTGACTTTACATCTCACGATTCTGACTTTTCATCTTGTTATTCTGACTTTACATATTGTTATTATAACGTAATTCTAAATATGATCAAGACTGCATGAGTAGATGTGTTTGGGGAATTCGGTTGTTGAAAATATAACATTTAAATTAACAAAATGACTTGAATAAACAGTTCATTTTGATAAGTGAGATCGAATGAGAGAGTCAGTAAAGTGATCTAATAATCCCATCACTACTCTCCTCCTATTTTAAAAACACATGAGAACTATTCACAGATATTTGCTCCTAAAATACTGGCTTTAATAAAGTCCCATTTATGTATTGATTTACACTGCATGAAGACAAACAAAACTGAAATGAGTGGGAAAACTAGGAAACCGCCAAAGATGGACATTAATATAGTGCATGATTCAGGACTAACCTGTGCACACACCAGCCAACCAGATCCTGATATAAGCTCACTCACTCAGCCTCATTAGCCAGCTATACCTCGTTAACAATGGCAGACTCTCATTGGAATGCACATTAATTATGCTAATCAGGAGAGTGCTGCTTAAAGTATTATGTTAATGTCCTGTTTAGGAAGCGTAAATCCAAGAAGCTGTGTCTGCCAGTGTCAGACTAATGCGGAGGCACTAATCGCGATATGTACGTTTGCTGCATTGTTAGGAGCCGCTCATACTGGACGTATTCTTACATTTAAAAAAACAACATTTCCAGAATAATGGAAAGGGAAACATTTTATGGCGAAGCAAACATCAAATTTCCATAACACACCTTAAAAAAAAACATTATTATATTTTTTTTACAATAATGCATTATTTTTATAAAAATATAGAATTATTTTTAATTTCAAGAACAAATTTAATGAATTGTACAAATACAACACTTTATTTATTCTTTAATTTTGTTAAGTATCTTTTCCAACCAATCCATAACAGACTTAGTCTTATGAGAAATTAATTAAATTAATTAATTACTTAATTAGGATATTTAATATAAATTATAGTATTCTGTACATAGATTTAATTTTCTTTTGTAAGTAAAAACTGAATATATTATATACGTTTATGCACTAGAGTGAAAGAACACTATTTCCCGGGAAGGAATCTTCTGCATAGAATTTCTTTGAATTGCATTTCAGTAAATTCCTTTTCCTGTCATTTCAGTTCAGTTGTCTATGTGTTTCGGCCAATTAAATTCAAATTCATACCAATGAAGTGAAAGGAGCCAAATCTTCCATTTTTAATTCTACACGACCCTGGTGTCTTCGCAGACAGCATGTGAAAGTACTGTAAGTAGGCAATAAGATCTGAATCCAACGTTAACACAATATCTAGTCTGTTAAAATGCCTTCATCTGGTCAGTTTCTAAAGGCAGCATTTTCCAAGGATCATGCGTGGTTACATTTCAAAACATTTCCTCAGTCGTAATCAGTTTAACTGGTAAATGTCGAGAGGTCATTCCTGAGGAAAGTCCAAGCTTATGAAGCTTGGTGGAAGCCAATGTGAGCTGTAATTCACCTCTGATGCTCATGCTTAGTCATGGAAATGTATCGATAGAAACTGTAAATGAAGGCCACAGAGAACGTCCATCGGCCGTTAGTGTGTGTGCTGCAATCTTTCTGGAACAGGGACTATCGATCGATATGATTTCCCAAGACTCCTCTGAGCCAGGCGTAGGAGGGGAATGTTTTTTCAATGTGAATTTCTTCAATATTATCTAAATCAGCCTCTGAGCTGCTCTTTTCTATAATATGAAAGTATGTTACTGGGCCAACTAACACAAAAAATGGTCAGGTTACCGCAGGTAGCAAACTGAGGTTTAAAAATGTTTCTAAAAAGCTGAAATATCCAATTTTTTTTTCTTTTTTTATGATTATAGGGTTACAAAAACATTTCTTACAGCATTCTAGTAACTTTATTTTCACCTAAAATATACCGTTATTTAATTGTTTATTATAAAAATTTCCAAAATGTTAAAATGTCCTGTTTTTTCACCCTGATCATTATGACATAATTTAAATGTTTCTTAGAATGTTCATCAAGTACAAATAACATCATAAGGAAGCTTCGAGAATATTGATCTCGGAATGTTTTCTCTCAAGTTTATTAGAGCATATAGCAAATATGAATACAATTTTAAGAATGTTCCATAAATAACTTTAAAATGTTAGTGAAAGTTGTGAGAATGTTCCTTTTTAGCTGGTATATTGTCAAATCATATGATAACATTGTGTGAGGAATTTTAAGACAATATTTGCTGAAAATCTCCTACTGTAGCATAACTGTCAAATGTACATATATTTGTTTTTGTTATTTATTATTTACTTTATCATTTTTTATGCTGTTAAAAAAAAAATTTTGCTAAGAAAAAAGTATCTTCTGCTCACCAAGCATTTATTAGACCATAAATACAGTAAAAACTGTCATTTTGTTAAAATTACAATTAAAAATAACTTTTTATAATTTAATTTAATTTAACATGCAATTTATTTTTTATTAAACTGATTTAAGTTGTGTTGCTTTATATTCTCTGTTAAATAAAAAGTTATATTTGAAATATAAATATTTTATAACATAATACATCTTTACTACTAGTTTTCTTCAATTTAAAGCATCCTTGCTGTATATAGGTTTTATATAAAAACTAACTGACGCCAAATTTAACAAAAATAAACTAATAATTATACAAAAAAGGAGATAATAATGCAAATAAAAATAGAAAATTGAAATGATTCAGTACGTGAAAGTGCAGCACTAAATTGTACAAACAAACAGATTGTATATGAATTAAGAACAACAATGTTATGTAAATGATATGCATTGCATTGCAATATTAATATATGATGATGTAGAATTTTTATTTGCTGGTGCAATGATATTTAAAATAACCTATAAAAATATAAACAAGCAGTTTGTTAAACTATTGTTCTACACTGTAAAAAAAAACTGTAATTTTACGGAATTTTACTGTTTTATTTTACAGTTTTTTCCACGTAATTTTGAAATACAGTTTAAAATTGTAAAATTACAGAAAGAGACTGTAAATTTACATATCTTATGTAAAATCACATGAAAAACATGTCAATGTGCATAACGTCCCAAAAATATTTTTGAAGATTTATTTCACATAATGCGCTATATTTATATGTAGTATGTGCAGTATGTGTGTGTGTGTGTACGTGTGTGTGTGGCATTAATAATATAATGCCATATTTTTTAATAGATTAAAAATATAAATAACAACTGTACAAAAGTTAACGTTCATTATTATTATTATTATTATTATTACTATTGATATAATATGTTGTATATGTAGCCTACATTGCGTGTTTGCATAAAAGAGCAGGTTAATCCTTTTTTGAACAGGTTTGTTGAAAAATCCTTCTCGAAAGAATCGTATTTCCAAAGTACTGTCAACTGACCACATCTTCTTCCGCTTGTCAAAATAGTTCTGCTCAGTTTGGTGTTTTATTACGGATTTATTCTCATAGTACCGTTTCATAATTTGATATAATAATATAATAATATGCTGATATTAAAATTAAAAAAAATAAAAAATGTAATATTCGAACTGAAGGAATTCCCGCCCTAGCGCAAGGACACATTCTCCTCCAAGCACGCAGTGGAGCTGCTGCGCGCGCAGAAGGAATAACTCGACCTTCAGTTTCACGGTCAATCTTCAATCTGAGGCGAAAATAAGCAGGTAAAGTTCATGTTTTCTCATTTTGGTCATTACTAAATGCTATTTCTACTATATATGAGTTCTAAAATTTAGAATGTTTACCTTTTTGAATCGTTAAACCAGTATTTCAAACTTCGGCGCTGACCAGTGCCGTTAGTCGTTAAGTGTGGGTAACGTTAACTTCTAATGTTATTTTGTCCCTGAGGGAAAAACAGGCTTACTTTAAGGAAAGTCGTTAGCTGGTTGTCTACGATACTGTTATTAAATATTATTATCATTTGTGGTTTAAGAACTCATAAATTTAACAGTTAGCTCAGTTAATGTTAAGTTCGAATATGTAGATGTTGCCAACTTTACCGAACTTCGACGCATAATGCAGTGTTTTTAATCAGTTTTGATATACATAATAGTAGGCGTCGTCTAAAAGCAAAAAAAAAAAAAAAAATCATATTTTTCGAGGCGAGATTGGATGAAAATTCTGAATTTAGAAACAGACTCATTAGGACCAGCGCTTAAAGTGACGCGCGATTTGAAACGTTATGTTCGTCTGCATTTCTCCCTCTTCAAGCACTGGTTATTACGCTTGTATAATGAAATTCACTTAACTACTTTAATTTGTCTGCATGTTTTACTCTTTTACTTCCAGATATAGTCTTATTGAGGGTCTGAAATATCGTTACAGTCAGTATTTAATCACTTTTTAATAAATTATTTCTGTTGGTTACCCTTTATATCTGTCTATCGGTTAAGCAAATATTTAAAATATTAAAAGTGTTTCAAAAAGCTGGTGAAACCATTGACCAGTTAAAATTGTGAATGAAAAAACAATGTCTGCAGTGTGTCATCTGAGAATTCATATAACCTTGTAATCTTGTAATCTACGCCTAGGGAAAAAAGTTTCACAACTTCTGTTTTAATCACCCTTCTATAATTAAAGACTGTTATAGCTTATAGGGATTATTGATAGACTCACTGATAGGGATGAACAGGTGGCGCAGATAAGGTTCAGAACCATAGATATAAAACATTTATCAATATATTTCTTTGTATTTTTGTAGATTTCCTTAAAATTTCACATTTACATGCTTTTTTTCTCCTTACAGATAAGTTCAGTGAGTGCTAAAACCATGGTCAACATGAAAGGGTGAGTTGCAAAATGCAAAGATGTTCACATATTACACTTGTAATAGTTGTGGTGTTTATGGTTTATGAACTTTATGTTTTCTGTTCACCCAGTCATAGTTAACGACCACATCACCATCTTCTGCAACGCTCTGATGTTTGCTTCATACAACTGCTTGAACATTTCATACCCAGGAAACCAAGGAGAAACGCAAGAGATTGTGCAAAGGTAAAAACACACACTCATACACTCACTCTCACACATATCACACTCACACGTGTGTTCTCACACACACTCACACTTTTTCAACACACACTGAATTACGCATCCTTACATACACTCACTCTAACACACACACTCTCACACACAGTCACACACGCACCCACACACAGTCACACATGCCTACTCACACACACAGACACTCACATACACGCAGTCACACACACACATCCTCACACTCACATACACATTCTCTCACATGCATTCTCACACACACACTCAATGTCACATATGCATCCTCACACTCTCACATATACACACGGTCACACACACATCCTCAAACTGACACACTCTCACATACACACACTCACAAATGCATCTTCACACTCGCACACTCACGTCCACATTTGCACACATGCATCCTCACACACACACACACACACACACACACACACACTCACTCTCTCAAATGCATCCTCACACTTACATACTCTCAGATACACACACTCTCAGAAACGTTTCCTCACTCATACACACACTCTCACACGCATCATCACACACACAGTTACACAGTTTCACATACTCTAACAAATGCATCCTTACACTCACACACTCTCACACACGCATCCTCACACACACTCTCACACACATTCTAATACAAACATCCACACACTCTAACATAGACAGTTACACATGCAACCTCACACACATTCTCTCTCTCACACACACACACTCTCACACGCATCTTCACACACAGTTATACACTTTCACATATTCTTACAAATGCATCCTTACACTCACACACTCTCACACACGCATCCTCTCACACACACTTCCTTATACAAACATCCAAACATTCTCACATAGACAGTCACACACACTCTCACACACACTAACATACTCTCACACGCATCCCCACACAACCTTCTAGGGCTGCATAATTAATCACATGCGTTTTTCAGGCGTGTCTCGTCATTAAAGTCGGTCCTGTGATTAGTAGTAAATATCCATCACCTGTTTTCAAATTAAGCAACATTTAATAAACAGAGCTGTAGTTCACTGACAAGCTATGCAGTATCCTGTTCATAATCTAATGCGATTCATCTGCAAATGCATCTGACAACTGCATGTGGTTAATTGTGCAGCCCTACATGCATCCTCACACTCTCATCCTCACACAACACACTCTCTTACATTGTCACAACCTTCTTAGTCTGCCTCACACACAACTACCTCTCACATACTTCTTCACAACATCCACCACAAGCATGCCCTTTACAAGTTCTTATTGTTCTGCTTTTATTTTAAATATATTCACAGCATATGGTACAGTCCATGTTTTATTACTAAATATGTTTTTTTTACTCAACAGATTCCTTTTTAAGATGAACCCCGAGAAGGGATCGAAAGTGGAGAAGACCACATCGAGAAAGAAATCAGCAGTCAGTCCAAAGGTTCTTTCACTGATTAACAAGATTGCGGACTTTGAAAGGATGGAGTAAAACTTGGAGTGTCAGATCTTCCTACATTGCCTAGCAGAAATTCTTGACAGTGTCAAAGACTTAAAATACTTGCTGATTATTTGCTTTCATGGTTGATTTTTTTTTTTTTTAATGCATCATCTGTTGTCAAGATGAATTAATCTGTTCACAGGTGGTTCAGTTTTAAGGACAAATTAATTCTTATTTTTTATTTGTTTACCAATTTGCTATATTGTTGCAGTTTTGAACAATTCTTTTGTGTGTTGTTGCAGTTATTAAATATATATATATATATATATATATATATACTGTTGCAGTTATGAAAAAAAACTGAATTGTATGTGGTTGCAGTTGTGATCTAATTTAAACTTTTGGGCTTATTTTTTTATTGGAATATTGTTGCAGTTTAGCTATAATCTCTATACTGGTATATTGTTGCAGTTTTGTACAAAGAATATTAGTAAATTGCAGTCCTGAACAAACTATTTGTATATTCTTGCAGATTGGTCAATAAATTATTAAAACACATTTTTGCACTTACAGCTGATTATTTGAATTAAAGCAGTGTTCAAACTTTATGATAATTTAATGGTTTTTTTCTTATTAACTTTCCACAATATTTATGTAAAACATCTTATCAAACATTAAAAGCTGAAGAAAATACAGAAAATATGTAAAATTACAGCAAAAAACTGTATTTTTGAATTACGGAAAATTACTGTTACTTAATGTGCACGTTATTTAACGGTAATTTTCCGGCACCCCAGCTGCCGGAATTTTACCGTTTTTTTACGGGATTTTTTTTTACAGTGTAGGTAGAAATAATTGTAACATTTCAAAGGGAAGAAGAAGAATGCATGTTGTCTTCATAAAAAAGAGAATTATTATTTGTAAATCACCAGGTTGTAAAGAAAACATTTTCTACAAGACTTTTTGATTTCTTGTCAGCAGCTATACGAATGCTTTAACTCCTTGAAAATTGCGTCTTTTATCTGTAAAATTCAGCTGCGAAAACTCCCTCTGCATTCGCCTTCTACAGCAAACACGAATATAAACACCGCCGTCCCTGAAGCGAACTGTCTTGGTTTCTCTTAGGTTGTTGTCTCACCTGTATGGTAGCTGTCAGGGATTGATTCTTTCATCTAGAACAAGGGAACAAAGACTGCTTTTAGGTGATGCCAAGAAAAGCACCAGAGCCAAGGTGAAGTAATGCGTGCCTTGTCTCCAGTGGAGCGTACAGCTTTGATCAGACGTACACAACGGTTTTGGCACACAAGAGCTTGAAAAGCCCAAACACACCATATAATAGGTATGTGTGTGCTTGAACCACACCTGACTCCTCTGCCCTCATCTGAAATGTATGAACCGCGTGTGTTTGACAGACTGAATAACAATGTGCTCTTAAAATGTCCTCATGAAAACACTGAATCTTGCATTTGCACCTGAGACAGAAAATGGTTGCATGACTGGAACTTAATATAGTGTCTTTTTTTGTCATTAAAAGGACAGTTTAACCAGCTCAAAACCAAGCGATTAAAACATGTAAATGAATGCAGTTAGATTTTCTTCTTTTGTATTTTAGAGAAAGGCAAATTGTTGGTCAAGATTTTCAGATTTATTTTTCTTTCGGACAATAACAGAAGGGGGAAAAAAACTGTCTGTATCCCTATTTTCATTGCTATCAAGGTGTTTTTTTTTTTTCCAAATCTACTAAACTTTATAATGCAAGTGTTAAATTTTTTTTTAGTTTTTTATTTATTTATTTTTATGCCACTGCATCTACTCTGATAATAAAAGTAACTTAATTAAAATGATTTAAGTCAGATTTGATTGTTTTGTAGCTACGAGTTTCAGACTTCTTTACCATTTGACTAGAAACAACATGGGAAAAAATGCATAGAATTAACAAAAAATTTATTTAAAATTACACCACTACATCAGATTTATTAAATGAAGGGCTTTAAGTTATTTGTACTTAATTTATTCCATATTATGTTGCAAGGTTTGCTGGTTTTTGCACACAATTTGTAGTCATTTCAATGGTAAAAAAACTTTATAAAGCAATTTGTTCATTTAGAGTTTTAAGGTTATTTAAATTACTCTGTCAGATCTAGAACTTATTAGAGCATTGATTTGAATATTTCAATACGCTGCCAAACTAAGAACCCTATATCTCCAGCTGACCTGTAGATGTAAAAGTCAACATTAAATGCTGTTCACAACCCATTTAACTTCTATAATGATGCATTTACAAGTGAAAGAGGATATTTAATGATATTACTGATTGCAAAGATGGCATTTCATATGAATACAGTACCCAAAGCAGGGATTTTATCAGGGACTGTTAAAATGTAGATGTATTATTGCATTCATACTTATAAAGTGAGATGCCTTCAAGTGCAAAAGATACTTGCATGCAATAAACATTTACTTTATTAATAAAAAATAATCTGATTAAATAATTGCAATAAAAAAAAAGTATGATCAGAAAATGTGTATGCACAGGTTTTCCATTAAATAGAGCTCAGCTAGAACTCTTAGTTTGGCAAGTTTAACAAGATTATGAAAAAGTTGCATTACCGACAGCAGTGGCCTGAAGCTTAAGTTAGACATAATTTTCCCCTTCATTCCTCCTCTTCTGATCTCTCTCACCTCCTCTCCGTGAGGTATCATAAATTAAGACAGGTCGTTTCTCCAGAGTGTTATCTATCATATGTATGAAGTGGATTAATTCATTATGACTGTGTGTGATATATAACAGCCACTCAAGAGGGTCAAGAGTCCAGGAGAGCAATTAAAGCAGTCGAGCAGACATCAGCATCTTAAAACAAACACTATGAGCCAAAGATTTACTGCTATACTCTTCATTACCCAAATCAAAACCATAGACGAACTGTTCTAAGTCATGCATGTGACTCTTTCATAAGCAAGGCATCAATCATAATATATATTCCCATGAACAACACAGAGGCTCAACTGTAAGAACGACATTTTTACCATCAGTCAGTCATCCATCATCACCACTGTTTACATTAAATGTAATTAAACATGAACCTCATCTTTTCCCAGTCTCAGTGTTTTTTTGTTATTGGATCTATCTATTGCCCAAATTATCCTTACATAACCAAAGTTAAGAACAAACTTTGAATAACGTTAATCAAACATTCCTTAGAAGTTAGGTGATCTTTGATAATGTTCTCAAAACATTGGCACAAAAAAAGTTATTTATACATCGTTCACGGGACATTTTTTTTCTGAAACATTTTAGTTGGACGTTTGTCAAACTATTTTTACAGAACATAAAAAAGTAACTTTCCCATAACGTTTACAAATGGAATGTTTGCCTTTTGTTTCTGTTACATTCGGTTACATTCAAGGAAAAAAGTTTAAAAAAATAAACTGAACATTTGGAATGTTCAGAGAACAAGAAAACACTTTCATTTTTGTCAGTTGGTTCAGAAACCCTTCAAGTTACATTCCTAGAATGTTTTCAAAATGATAAAATGGAACGTTCGAATAACCAAGACAAAAACTTATTTAAAAATACTTTTGAACATTCAGAAAACAAACAACGCTTGCATATTTTAATGGTATTGTTGTTAGCAGAGTAGAGGTCAGTTGTGTGATCCAAATGTCCCCTGACTTTCTCTAATGTACAGTACAATACAATCGCCCTTTAAGCAAGTGTCCATTGATTACTGTAATCTATCACATTACTGTACAACTATAGGACATATTAGAGCAAGAATACATTCAAATCTTATTGGTCTGATGACAGCGCTGATGACAGTACACACACTTTATCACGTTAAGATGTGTAAGCAGGAGTCTGAGCAGACAGAAGCAGCTGCACCGTGCCGAGAGTCGGTCACTCCGAGGTGTCAAGTCTGATAAACGAGAGCCGAGCTGTTCAATTTCACATTTGGTCCTCGTCATATCCAGCGCTCGGTGGTGATCATGCGCCACTGACCCACGGAGGATATTGATAAAACAATTATCTGCTCGCCGCTCATTTGATTTTCTATTTCAATTACCGCCAGTGAGGACGGGGAAAGGGAGGATTGCACTATTGATTTTCTTTTTTCTCTCTGGCAGGAGCGCGAGACTCCTTCACATGCTGCTTTGATGACACCACAGCCGTGTAATAGCACGCTGTCTCGTGTCCTTGTCTGGTTTTCAAGTCTCACTTGTTGCAATTATGTGTTTGGGGAAGAAACGGATGTTAAATCACTGTGTTAAGTCAAGACACTACAGGCAAAACCAAGGCATTTTTTTTTCCATGCACTAGGCTGTCTTGTTTAAGACTAGGAAAAAATTTACGTTTTTTTTAATGCATGTATTTTCTGATTTATGGAGTGATAAAAAGAGATCCCTCCAAAATCCCTTCTGTAATAACCTTTAACCTTTAAGTATTTTGAACCTGGCTTTATCCAGTAAATCTATGCACATTTCCAGAAAAGTTGTAATAAAAAAAAAAAAAAAATCATCTTAATATACTGTGATTAATCAAGTGGGGGAAAGTATGGTTATCTATTAGTTAATTTTTTACCATATTCACCTGTGGTGTCTTGCCTTAAGTAATATCAAGATTTTAGAAACACTAAATAGAGCCGACAAAAGTTACTATGTTATGAAAATTTATATTCTTCCAAAAATATCTAAAAAGACCAGGGATTTATATTAAGAAAGTAAATGTGATCAGTTTTGATTTTGACATTAAAGCTGTTCTTTCCCAATAAAAAACTGTCAACAAATATCTTTTTTGAAGAGTCATTTAAAAACCCATAAGTTATAACATAGCCTGACATGTCAGTTATGAGTTATGATGAATAATCACTGTGAAAACAAATTACTCAGATAGTCGAATATTCTTCAGATTAGTCCATTTATCAATATAAGCACTGTTTGCAGCCAGTATAGTGTGTGTTATCACTTTTTAGCACCAGTTAAAAGCTCTTAAACTTTATCTAATCACCTCAAACCGTGAGATTCCCAGGAGACTCTATTGACTTGACTGACAGACAGTCATAAACCAAACCTCCTAAAGAGCTGCAATGATAAAAGACAAGGGAAAAGAAGAAGTGCACTGTGGGAAAATCAAGCCCAGTGCAAAGCATTTATGAGCTCCTCCTTTTAACAAAGCAGGGTGATCTCAATCATATTCATAAACAGTATCAACATAAGTAAAGTAGTGCCAGAGTGATGGTGAAACATTGTGCATTGCATATGTTATATGCAAAATCCATTGAATGTTATTGCATCTATAATACATGTTTAATTATTTTTTTAACTAATTACATAACAGTTACTGCATTTGCATATATATTGCAATTTAATATTTAGTAAATCTTGAAGGATATGTGAACTGTATCTAAAGTTGTCCATTTATATATAGATGCTGTCATCATGGTGATATTGTATGGTGCTGTCTATCCAAATGTATGCAATATGTGTGCTAGAATGAATATGAATTCCTATGAATACTAATGAGATTACATGAACAAGCACATATTGCATCGCAGAACATATGAGGTTTTAGGCCGTTGTGCGTTTGAAGCGAGTTTTAAGCTTCCATTTGTTGCCTTATTTTTTCATCTCAGAAAAATGAAGTATATACCAACCTCCAAAATGGATATGAATAAAATATCAGTTTCTTCTCCTCAGCAGCAAATGAGGGTTCCTTGCCTTGTTAAGGCAAAGAAAATGCTGATTAAATTTTCATTTCACTGCAGTCTTTTTGCACCACACTTTCTGCTCCGAAATATCTGCTCGACGAGGGTCTATCTATCTATCTATCTATCTATCTATCTATCTATCTATCTATCTATCTATCTATCTATCTATCTATCTATCTTTTACATACTATTATAGTATTGATACATTTTTTTAATTATTTTTTTTTTTATGGTTTCAGTTTTCATTCAAATTTGTTTCAGTAATTTTCTTGTCTGCGTTTGTTATTCATTTATTTATTTTAGGGCTGGCACACAATATATCTCTACTTGTTAGATATGACTGAAATATGTATTGCGGGAAGTCACCTCTTCGACACGGCTCTGTTAGCCAATCAGAATGCATGGAGGCGGTTCTCTGCCTGTCAATCATTGCTGACATGTCTTTGGAGGGCGTCGCCCAGCTGACTGTACAAATGATTGCATATATAATCTGAAGTTGTTTTATGTCATCATCTCATTAAGCAGAGTCAAAGACAATCATTTTAGCAAAGGGGTGAACAATATACTTATTAGAAATATATTAAAAAGTGTTAAAATCTCCGAAATATAGCCTATACTTGCATTTTTCCTACAAACTTGATTTTTTAATAATAAATCATTGTCTCCAATACTGCTGTCATCACATCAAGCATTTTAGAAAACAATAGCGTTATTGTGGGGGGAAAAAAGTATTTTTAGTAGTAAAAATCATTTTAATACAGAAACATGAATGGTACAATTCAGAACTTTTATCAATAAAGTGACTGCTAGCTTATCCTCTTTTCCTCTAAAAAAGTAAGAAAAGTTATGCTTATCATAAATCCACGTCATTACTTTTACTAAAATCTGTGATCAAGGCCACTTATTCAAGGACATACAAAAAAAAAAATAATAATAATAATTTTAAAGTTTCATTTTGCAAGAATTATTCATATCTAGCTTTACAAATATTCACATTTTCTCTTTAGAAAAATGGAAGAGTAGCCAAATATAATAGCACTACCTTTTTCAATAAAAAAAGTTTTAAGTCATAAAGAATGGCCAAAGATTTAATTCCAACAAAATGAAGGAATTTCTTTACAGATTGAACAGAATTACTGTTTCGCACCTGGGAAAATAAATGGAGATCACACCTGCATTTTTTGCATTGAACGAATGCAAAAACAACTTCCTGATGTATGATAAAAAGAGGAAACGGCCTTGTGTGAAAGTCAGCTGACCGACTCATTTGATATTTTCTGTGTGTATAAAATATATGACCCTTCCCTCTCAGGTTTTTATCCCATGTGGAAAAATTCTGGACTACTGCAAATCACAAGTGGCCCTCATATCACATGCATGTCACAGGGGAAATGTCAAATCAAAAAAACATATTAAATGAACAGTGATGCAGTGATGTTTTAGCTTAATTTAGTTTACCTGTCGAGAGTGTGAGGCTGTGCTGACAGAACAAAATCAGTGTCTTTCAGATCATCTTGACAACAGACTTCATCATTTTTGCTGAATGACTTTTAAATGATGGTGCTTTGGTGATTTTACGTGATTGTATGAAATCAGTTCTCCAAACGTTCATTGCATCAACTATGAACATGTTCTCAGAACATTCTGGCAAGGTTCTCTGAAAGTTATAAAGAAACTTTATAATAAATAAAATTCTTCCAGTAATGTTAATAGATTGTACGTTCAAAATTATCTGGTCTTTAATAATGTTCTCAATTCATCATTCATAAATTTTCTAAAAGATATTAGTTGGACGTCCGTTTAACTATTTTTAAACATTAATACTTACTGTACTTGCTTCAGATAGTTCAGAAAACATGTTCACCCAAAAATTCAAATTCTGTCATCATTTTCTCACCCTCGAGTTGTTCTAAACTGGTATGGGTAACCAAACCGAACAGTTGATGGTAGCCATTGACTTTCATGGGTTTTTTTTTCATACTAAGTCAATGGCTATCTTCAGAATGTTATATTTGTGTTCAGCAGAAAAAGAGCAGGTTTGAAACAACTTGAGGGTAAGTAAATTACAAAAAAAATTTTTTTTTGGAGAAATATCCCTTTAATCTATTTCCTTATGTTCAAATAATAATAATAATAATAATAATATATACATATTTTTTTCACATTTAAAAACTGGACATTTGAAACGTTTATAGAGCACTTAGAAAACATCCCTAATTTATATGCTTCAAAGAACATTTAAATGTATTTTAACGTTTGTTTTTCCCTTAATATTTCCCTAACATTCACATAACATTCAGAACATTCTTAACATGAACATCAGCATAAAGTTCTTATTATTGTTAGCTGGGCTAATGCTTCATAAGTTGCACAATCCTTTTTGTCTTCATTTTTAGCACTAGACCACTTTTTTTAACTAGATCTAATGCATTTCTTTTTGTTTTGCTTGTAAAGTTTTTTGCTATTTTTCTTCATAAAAGACAACGTGCACACTCAGAATGCTTTTGGCTCTACTACTCACCAAGTGCAGAAAACATTTGCTCAAGAAATGTACATTGTGCTTTTATCTCTACACCGAAATAGAAGTACATAAGCAGAGAAGGAACGCCGGGGATTTAAATCAATTATGCTCCATTCTCATGTCCATTTTCCAGGCCACTGATCCATGCTGCCTGTCTCTGACAGTCCTCCACAGCCTACAGGGTAAGCAAGCTGAACACAAGCCGCCTGGGCTGAGAGAGTGTAATGATCCACCAACCACAGTCAAGTGCATCTTAACCACTGTGCAGCCTAGTTAATTGCACAACTTGCTGCTATAGTGAAAAAGACAGGGAATGCACAGGGAATGTGTATTAGAAGCGTAAACAGACTGATATTTCAGATGCATGTCTGCAATCATACATAGGTCACTTTTTAGGATCCATTGGTGAGCAAGTGATGCAATGCTAATCTTGCTAACATTACAGCATCAATATTTATGTTGATATTTATTTAACTTCTGCCATATTTTATAGTCTCTTCTAATAAAATTTTATTGCCCAAATAGATATATAATATTCAGCCAGATTGATTTAACTCATTAGCTTTTGTAAGATTGCGTCAATTTCTAAAATGCCCCCAGTAGATTTCAGAAGTGCTTACTTAATATAAAGCATGTCTGTAAATCAACCTAATGAATCAAATGCAATTGCTTTGCTGTACTTAAAGCTGACAATTGATTTTGCAGAATGAGAGACGCATATTTACAAATATGCATGCACTGCGAAAATTGTGTTTGTGAATTTATTCAGTTTGCTGAGTTGAAAAGTGGAGTTACTCACTACCTGAATGTTTAATGCACTGGCACTAGAGATGTAATGCAATGTTTTATACTACATTTACACACCTGATTGCTCCACAGAGCCAATGAATTTCCACAACTTTTCAAGACATTTGATTACATGCAAAGCAATTATTTAATTAGAAAGCAATATCAAGCAAATTAAATATTATCAAGCTGAGCATACCTAGAAAATAAAAATAAAAATAGTGATTCTGAACAAAAATATTTCTTTCAGATTTACAAACATGATCATTAGGCTCCGAAATAAAATAAGATGTAATTTACTTTTTGACAAAAAAATAAAATAAAATAAATTCAGCCTGAATAAATCTATAATTTAAAAATTGTAAATATTTAGCTTAAACCATTTTAAGTTAGTATTGCAGACCTACATAAAAATAGTTTTTGCATGATTTTGAGATTACTAAAGCGTATATTTTATTGTAAAGTTTTTACATGTATTTATTCATTTGACTGAATTCATTTCTGAACAAATAAGTTTAAGATAAAGATGTTATTTGTTTAAATATATAGCATTTATAAATAGGAATGGGTGTGCATTGAGATTGCGCCTACTGCAAATTGCACAATTTATCAACTGGAGATTCAGTTGCAAATCTGCAAAAATAATTACAGCACAATGTATGCAAATATATGTGTTTTCCTCTTTCCAGGCATAAAAATACATTGTTTATTCAATTTACAGAAAATGCATGCTGAATCTTCTTCTTTTAGAAACACAACAAAGCATGTCGACAAATGAGAAACTCTTTCTATTTTGAACTCAAGTCAGTGAGGGCCATCTACAAACATTTACAACTTCCCAAAAATACCTGACTTGTCCCTCTAAAATCAGGTGATTTTTCATTTAATATAAACATATCTCTGCCAGTCATAATCCCTCATGATAGCATGTTGGCCTAAAAATTGTGAAATACCTTGTATATACCAAGCTGATGTCGAAAGCATCTACTCTGCTATGCTTTCTTTAATAAGTAGCTGAACACTGTATGGAGTGCTCTGTTAATCAAACTGCATATTTGCTGAAAAGTACTCAAGATATCAACCACACCTTTACAAAATACGTCATCAGAAAAGACCACAAACAGCTCATTCACACTTTGGTAAGGAAGCATCTGTCAGTGTAAAACACACCATTGTCTGTAATAAATGTGAGCTTCTGCAGGACTGCTGGTGGCTTTTGTGAATGTAACAGCGGTCTGTATTGAAGAGCATCATCCGTGCAGGTGTATTATGGCAGTGTATTGTGTGGGGGATAAAGGAGCACTTACCTGTTTTCTCTTTGATTTCACAGAGCACGCTGAACAGAGCCGCTTTCATTCTGTGACAATTCAGCCCGTGCTTTCTTTCAAGAAAAAACAGGAAGGATACAGAATAACTGATCATTCATAAATATCATTAACACAGTGTTCTGCATTCAGAGTTCCTCTGCTGTGCAACTAAATTCATCACCTTGATTCCACTTGATTGCACCTCACAGCACCATGCAAGTTTAACCAGTGTTTCCCAATAGGAAACTTACATTATTATGTTTCATGTGCTTTTATAGAAAGCACTATATTTTCTATTACTTTTTTTAATAGAATTTTACTATATATTTTTTTTTTACTTTTCTTTTAATGTGTTAATGGCATACGTTTACATAAAACCATATTGTTATGATTAAAACAACACCAGTGTGGTAAATGTATTATGGTGCATAGTGTCTTGACTTATAAAGTGATAGTCTGCAACAAATGACACTATATAAGAATATTTTCTACAATTGTTAATAATAATTAAACACCAACTATATATATTTTTATAGTTTTGTTGTTCTATTTATTTAAAGTATTTTTTATTTATTTTTAAAATATTTTGCAATACTATTTTATTATTAAAATATTATAATGTATTTATATTTATACTTTTGCATATTACCTTTTACAGTTAACTGATTAATATTTATATATATATACATATATACATACATAAATATATAATTGTTACTGTTCACATTCCCCCGAAAAGCCTAAAATTGCCTGTTTAAAGTGACATCATGCCCTGCTGTAGGATATATGGCGTTTTAAATTAGTTTTATCTCTTTTTTTTTCCTGGACAGCAACTGTGCAAGTGCTACAATATTTATTTATTTATTTATTTATTTTTGTGAAGACTTTAAAAAAATGTACGTTTAATACCACACTAATAAATATTCGCCAGAGTAAAAAGTGTGTCGTGCTTGTGAGCTGCTTGTAAATACACCTTATTGTTATCAATATATTGCACCAGCATGGACAGCAATGTAAAGAGTCATTGTAAAACTAACTTTGCCTGAGCCTCGTCCAGGCTCTGGTCGGTGATGGTCATGATCTGATGCAGAATGTCTCCGATGTCCTGCTTGTTTCTCGCGTCGGTTCCGTCATGAGGCACCGGTAAAGCCACCGGGTGTCCGCTGAGGGTCACACCGACCAGGGTCTGCATCAGATGACTCTGCTCATCCATCCTCCGCCTCAAAGAGCTCTGACTTTTTTTCAAATCCACACACGAGAGATTTCGATGCCGTCTTGAATCAGTGCAATGGAAATGACGGATGCGTAAGAGTCCCGAGTGCGCGGAAACAAAAAAGTGCTTTAATAAAAAGATCCACTGATTTCCAGTATCAGAAACAGTCTAGTGCACATATGCTTTTATACTGTTCATCGTTTACCTCGTTGCAATGTTTTTTCAAAACGTTATCCCATGCAATCCAGTGGCAGCTTCTGCAAAACTTCAGAAAATCCCCCTCTATTTGATTTCCATCCTTGAATAGAAAATTAATTAGTTATAAAAATGGGATGCATATAAGCTGCTATACATCATTGGCTTTCCAGTGTTCTTTCTTCCTGTTGTTGAGCTGTGGAATAACAGACAGGTTGTTAAACGCACACCCCGCTCCTCTGGATGATCTACAGCAGATGTAATGGGTTGTGAGAATATCCGTGTGGATTCCCGTGTGCGTCTCGAGCGCAGCAGCTCCTCCTGATGATGTACCCACTTGCACAACAGTGTGCAGACAGTCGCTCCGCCCACCCGGGGTCTGCAAATGTGCATCTGTGCTCATACATATATGTCCAAAGAGTCTGGACGATGCTCAGTCAAAGTTTTAAAATGACATTACATTGCCGCCAACGCTTATCCAATGTATCAATAGCAATTTATTAACACGAGGCTTCTTCGTGCGTCACCTAAAAAAAAAAAAAAGTATATATATATATATATATATATATATATATAATTTTTTTTTTTTTTTTTTTTTTTTGTCATACGATATGGGGTAAGTTGTCACACACAATTAGTACAATACCATTCAGTGGCGGTTCTAGATTGAAATACACCCTGGGCGAGACCCCTTTCGAGCACCAGCACCCCCCCCCCCTCCCCCAATGAGGGCCAGTGAGCAGGGTCGGTTGACAGAGGCTCATCCTCACCAGTGGGACTAAGTGGGGGTTCAGATCCAGGCATTTCTATCAGACGGCATATTGGCATATTACTCAAAACACATAGCAGTGAAAAAACACAGTCCTACTCATAAATTATCAGAAATATTAAAGTTACATTAAATTGCAGTTGTCCAGTTGTCTTGTAGCCCACACACACACACACACACACACACACACAAACACACATGATATGCACACCTGAAAGCTCATGCTGGGGAGAAGTAGAGGAAAAGAGGTCTTCATCCTCAATATCAGATATTTGTGGAGACATGTGTAGCGGAGGAGGTGGTTGGCTCATCCTGACCAGTGGTAGAGGATGCTCCAAAATATTTTAGAAGTGCCCCTGAAATTGCAATTGAACTGCATTTGAAATCAAAAGACCATAGGATAATGTTTTATAAAGCTAAAACAGCCTGGGGTCAAATTGACTCAAAACATAATAGAAGGGTTACATAAACATGCCCTTACACACTAAATGTCTGTCATTACACGCTATATCCTCCTAGACCCGGAAAAAAAACATGTATTTATTTTATTATTTCCCCCCATATCATCAGATTGTTTAGAGCATAGAAACAAATAGTAAAAAAATATATATATATATATTGAAAAATTATATTTTATTCATGTTATGCTATGGTCACTGGGACTCAGTTGTTTAAAAAATAAAATTACTTTAAATTATATGTATAGGCAAAAACAATGGGATTTTATTTTTTAATCACCAAAAACTTTTTGGGTTTCAAGATATTTTTCAACCAAAATTTGTATATTAATCTAACTTTCATGGAGGTGCCATTAGGTTACTGCCTCAAATTATACGCATGACACACTTTCAGTTATGACTTGTAAAACTATACTTAGGAAACTATACTTAGCATACTGTGTAGCAAATAAATAGCAAATGTTCGTCTTTAACCTACAGATTTGAAAATGCCGTTGGTTACTTACAGGGCCTAACGTTAAAAAAATGATGGAAATCATAACTGAACTTGTAACAGCTTTATTGCAAAGCACAATATTATAAATTAGATCTCGTGATTGAGTTGAAACCAAATAATTGTTGTATAAGAATAGCAAGCATCATAGTAAAAAGGCTAACAAAGAGTTATACCCACCACCAATTAACATTAGCCCTTCATTCATGAAATGGATACTGTAATCATACAGAGACAATAGTTGCATACCTTTATCTTTTGCTCGTTTCTCCTCTTTTTTTTCGAAATTGGGCTCCTGGCTTTGACCTTTTCTTCTCCATCTCTGTTTATTTGGCACTCGACAATCAACAGATTTCCCATCCCCCCAACTGTCACTCAGGACCAGAAGTCAAGACTAAACCAATTCACCTTGATGACCGCATAATCGTTTTGTATTACCTAGTTTCATTTTCAGGAACTATAGGCCTGTATTATAACATTATGAATGAAATGTGCGTTATTTGGAAGAAAGTCGAGGTGTGTGACTGACTTTAGCCTATTATTAATTATATTACTAGTGTGGATCCCCCGTCCCCGTCCACCCCCGCCCTGTCCGTGCCATTTGAGAGAGACCCAGAGGTGAAATGTCGCACGCCGCGCGCCTCTCGCCCCACAACACAAAGCTTCTGTGCGCATTTTCAGTGTACATTTTCAGCAAGCAGGGGCGCCGGCAGCTGCAGGGAGCGCCGATTTGCCAATTCCACACACAGTGAAATTATATAAATGATGAAAAACCGCTTCGCGACACAGATGATTTTTTGTTTATCTGCTCGTGATGCCGCCCCCAATGTGTCACGAAAAAATGACGCCCCGGGCGGCTGCCCGGTTCGCCCGTGCCTAAAACCGCTACTGATACCATTTATATGTATTTGATATCCCCCATCCTTGTCTACCTCGACATCTTATTCTATTCTATTCAAACTGTAGCACACCACATTAAAAAAAAAAAAAAAAAAAAACTGTCACTTATTTTTTATTATTATTATTATTATCTCTGTGTTGAAGCCTCTGTCGCTAAAACAAAATCATTATGTTAAAATACTTGGCAATAAAGCGGTTTCTGACTCCTGATCAGAGAAAGTTATTAATTGTAGATATTGTATTTTGTGAAGTTTTGAACATGCCTCTTAATATAAGAATGTAAATATGTAAATTATGTAAATAAAGAAAAAGGGCAAATTAAAAGGAATCAGGTAAAATAATCGCATTAAATTAAAACAATATTTTAAATAACACAATAAAAAAATAAAAATAAAATACGATAAAATAAAATAAAATCTCTCTGTTTGTCTATCTATTTTATTAATTGTTAACAATCTATCTGTGATTGGCTGCGCGTCTAGTCCATCCCTTGTTCTAGTCTAGAGGGTGTTTCCCTTAGCGGTCTACTTCCGGTATGAGGGGTAAACCCACAGGAAGTAGCCTACTGGACCACCATCACAGGAACAACAACAGAGTAAACAGACACGTTTATTCTGTTTTTGGGACGATATCTCCACAATTATGAGATGAGAAAGTCCAGTCAGTGCCTCGCTGGGACGGTGTGGCCCGTCTGTGATGGTTTGAGCCGCTGTTATAGGCACGAATGAAGGTAATAATGCGCGGATGTTTGAGGCTCATCGAGCAGATTAGCACGAGCTTTAGCGGGGCCCGACCAGCGCGTCCACTCAGCTCTTACTACGCTTTTTCCTTCCAAAAATATCAGTAAAATGTAATGTTATTCACATTAGACAGCAACGAGAGTACATGTGTGACCAGCTCGCCCTCATAACGAACGAAGTTAATGTGTTTAATGATCAGAAATTGATAGTTTTCTGGCTAATTAGCATTTAGCATTATTTGTTATTTTGTTTATTTTGTTATTGTGTGGTGTAACAATAAGGCATGGGTGTCCTTGCTTATGTCCTGTGGTGGTTAGGAAGGCTGTTTGTTGTCTTTCATGTGACAGGAGCGATCATGACAGCTAGTTAACAGCTAGTTAACAGTTAGTAACTAACCAACTGTGTGTGTGTTTGCTTTACTGTGTGTTGCTATCATCAACATCCTCATAAGAACAATAATAGAGCCTTGAATACTGGTTCATGCATTAAACCTGTGTGTATCGTCCTAAACTTTAATTTATTGAACTTTTTTTGGCACAGTTTACTAAACAGAAAAATGCAATTTGCAATGTTGGCCAAAAAATATAATTCGGATCGTTTGTAATGTAAATTAGTGAGATCTTTTATAGTAGTATAAGAGACTACTGACATCAAATATGTATACATTTTTTCTTTTCATTTATTATAAAATGATGAAAAAAAGACCTCTGACACTAGCTTGCTCTATTCTTTTTCTATTCTGTTTTTTTTTTTTTGTTTAATTATTATATTATTTAAAAGCCCTTGGTACGTTTTCTGTGTTTAAGCTAACAGAGACTTGTTATAGCACTTGTGTATCATTGCTCTTTTGTTGTTTTTGATTGCTTCCATTGTCCTCATTTGTAAGTCGCTCTGGATAAAAGTGTCTGCTAAATGTCTAAATAAATATAATCAGTCACTTAGTTAAGATTTCACATCATGAAAAAAAAAGTTAAGAATGAGATCAAGGTGGATGTTTTTACATTTATGTTAAAAGACCTCTGATTTACTAAACATTTTAAACTATCAGTCAGACGAATGTCAGTAGGTTGTGAATAGCAGAATTTTCAGCAAAGTTTTAATCATGTAGAAATTTGCATATCAAGAATGATACATTAGGCTTTATAAACTTAAAGGGTTAGTTAACCCAAAAGTGAAAATTATGTCATTAATAACTCACCCTCATGTCGTTCCAAACCCGTAAGACCTCCGTTTATCTTCGGTACACAGTTTAAGATATTTTAGATTTAGTCCGAGAGCTCTCAGTCCCTCCATTTAAAATGCATGTACGGTCTACTGTCCATGTCCAGAAAGGCAAGAAAAACATCATCAAAGTAGTCCATGTGACATCAGAGGGTCAGTTACAATTTGTTGAATCATCGTAAATACATTTTGGTCCCAAAAAAAATTATGACTTCATTTAGCATTGTCTTCTCTTCCGGGTCTGTTGTGAGCGTGTTCACAACACTGCAGTGACGTGTTATCTTTGTTATTGCAGCGTCATGAACGTGAGTTATTAATGACATAGTTTTTATTTTTGGGTTAACTAACCCTTTAATGTATTGTGCAAGTCACTGTATGATATTTGTAGCTGATATAATGTATCATCTGGTTACCCAGCAGGCAGGCATCCATGTCCCACCATGGAGAGGAGAAAATAACCCCAAAAAGAAGGAAAAGAAGACGCTGCATTGCTGAGGAAATCTTCAGCCTCTAACTCCAATCCGGACGGAAAACCGGAGAGTGCCCGAGGGGCGAGGGGCTGGTGTTCAGAATGGCTTTCCTCGACAACCCTGCCATCATCCTGGCCCACATCCGGCAGTCGCACGTGACCAGTGATGACACCGGGATGTGCGAGATGGTCCTGATCGACCACGACGTGGATCTGGAGAAGTGCCATTCGTCTGCGGCGTCCGCTGGTGGAGGCTCGTCCGGGGGTTCGTTTGGAGACGGCAGCGGTGGAGGAGACGGCCAGACCTGCGATCTCTCTCAGTCTGTCGACATCACCTCCAGCTGGGACTTTGGCATCCGTCGGCGCTCCAACACAGGCAAGTAGCTGTCTGACTCTTAGACTCTCTTCTTTCGGGGCTCTGAATCCAGCTTACTGATGTAGTTGGTACTGGTAAAAACGAAACGCCCAAAACCTTCTCACCCTTGGTTTTAAGATCGTTAGATGAGACGAGAAAAGCAAATATTTCCCAGTTGCACTTTATTTTTACATTTGCGCAATTTCCAACATTTTTGTGTGTTTACAGCTTTCGGCTAGATTTGTTACGAGAACCGGTTGTGAACCTGTTGTCACAGAAACTTGGAAGGCTTCTCTGTAGCTATTCACCTAAAGTAAAAGTTCAAGGATTAACTCTTAACTCTTAAGTTTTAATTAATCACTGCCCAATTTTATTCCCTTAATGTTGTGTCCATTTTTCCGTGTGTTATCAAAAATGGTATTGATTATCTGTATCATTCAAGGCATTGTACTGAAGTTAGAAATTCTTTTGTGTCACTCAGCCATTTAAAACGTAGATCAGTTTTTTGATTTATGAGAAATGTAGCATTCCATCACTTACTCCTAAATGGCCTGCAGTGCATGGGTGCCGTCAGAATGAGAGTCCAAACAGCTGAGAAAAACATCACAATAATCCACAGCACTCCAGTCCATCAGTTAATGGCTTGTGAAGTGGAAAGCTGTGTGTTTGTAAGAATCAAATCCATCAATATGTTTTTAACTTGAAAACTGTTGGCATTAGATTTTAGATTGTGTATTTTTATTGTTGCTGAAAATCTGAACTCATTTGATGACTGGCTGTTGAGGGCCATAAATGCAATTGAGTGCAATTGAAAAAAATGCTTCCTAAATAGAGATCCTTCATAGAACCTGAAAAAATTGTTAATGCAATCCTTAAAGAGTCAAAATCTTTAAGTGGAATCAGAATCAGAGCCAGAATGTTTCATTTTCTTATTCCCATCCCTGCTGCTTACTGATTATTATAAATAGGCTGAAAGCATGGAGCAAAGCGAAGCAGAAACTTAGGCTGGATTTAAACACTATGACCTGGTTGCACTGACGGGGCATAGGTTAAACCAGGATTAGGCCATAGTTCGGTTAGGAGATTTAAGTAGCTTTTATAAATGTGCCTTAGTTTATAAACACTACTGATGTGCATCTTCAGACAAATCAGAGGCAGTGACAGATTTTAAGATAAGTAAGTGCTAGTTTCTCTCAGTTAAAACAGACCAGACATGCTCTGGGACTAGGCTGAAGCCTGGTCTGTGAAACTGAGGGGAAGTCCTTACTGTATCAACCACTCAGAATTGAGCAGGAAAGATTATCTGTATTCCTGATTTACATAAATAAAAAGGAAATTTTACAATGCATTTTGATTTCACTACGTACAATTTAAAATGAAATGAATTGTTTCTTAGGGGTATTTTATTTTGTTATCTGATTTTTTTCTTTTCTGTGATCAAGAGTTAATCGGATTGTGCTTGTTGGTTGGGAATGCTGATCATATTTTGCTTTTAATACAATATGACAGTATAGGATTAGGCATAATTATGTGAGTCTCATTATGTTATGCTTGTTCAAACAGTTGTAGGTCAGTGTAAGGACTGATATACTGATGGCTGGTTATGTTGAGGTTTGTTCCTGAAGTCATTCAGTTTCAGCCCGTACCTTTTATCACGGCAGCTGTTGAAATGCACATTAATCCTGGGCTAGAGATTGATCATCACTAGCACTCCAGCGCTGTAACATTGATGAAATGGATGTGGCTTAGCTCTGGTTTTGGGATGCTTTTGTCGGGCTCGGAAATATTTCTCTATTATGAACAACCTGTGCCCAGGACAAAAAGACAGTTTCGTGAGACCTGAGCCAATTTAATGGGGTTGAAATCCAACTACGTAGGTGCTGCAGACAATGAAACAAAAAAAAAAAATTATAAAATAAACAAAAGCGGTCACTGGGACGGTGCCCTTTCAAAAGGTGCTAATTTGTAAGTTTTGGGTACTAATAGGTATCTTTAAGGTAGTAATATACACCCTTATGGGGAACAATGAATAAATAAATACAATTTTGAACATTTAATCACATTTAAAATATAATATATAGTCAAACTAAAATTTTGTTAGACACCAGATATAGTTTTTGATATTTTTTTAACTAGTAGGCGCAGGATACTATAGTTCATTTATGTGTTTATTAAGTGTTGATAGCAAAATAAAGTGAACTGTGACCTATTATATTCAAAAATTCTTCATACAGTTGATTATCGGTAATATTGATAAAAATTTGGGACCAAAAAATTATTCAGACACTTTGACCTGACCATGTTTTGCTTAAGTGTCTGACATAAATTTTGTCTTGTCATATTTTATCATAATTAAAACACTGATAATGTGTGAAATGTTGAAGATGTTTTAGAAAATTTAGAACCATCACTTTTTTTCAGAATTAGTATATTGTTAAATTTGACATATATATATATATATATATATATATATATATATATATATATATATATATATATATATATATATATACCTGTTACACTGGAATACAATGGAACATTATTTCATCCACATTTCGACGCTTTATATTCACAAAGGTTTTTTGAAACAAAAAAATATCCATTTGACTTTTATTTACCATGATTTTTATGCATTTAAAATCACTTTTTTTATTTTATTTTTGATTTAGCCACGTCTCATATAAATATAAATAGATATATAGATATAAATAATGATAATGCTTATATAGATATAAATAATGCTAATTAAAAAATTCTGTCTAATTTCATGTCTAGTATAATAAGTGTTCAATAATGTGAATCTTCAAAGCTCCTGTCAGGCAGGGTACAGTCTAACATACACACTGTGAAGTGGAAAAGATACTTAATATATGTTCTTGCTTTACTGTTGAAGCAATAGTCACCTAGATGAAAATATAATTTCCTTCTAATGTTGCATTTCAAATTTCAATGTGACACATTTCAAAATGCATGAAGCGTTTGCCTTCACATATTTGTGGATGAGAGTGTATTTCGTGCTTTATGGTCACATATATTTGCGCTGTGCATCTGTAATTGTGCTTTTTTTTGGCACTGTGTGGAAAAATAACCTTCATGTGGAACCTCTCAGACCAATCAAAAAGAGCAAAAATCCTTAAAGAGAAAGTTTTGCCATTTAAGCGGATTAAATTTGCATACATGCTGCATATTTGTACTTGCTCTCAAAATAGCAGCCAAGTGCTTTCTATCCAAACACTTGAAGTGCACAAATTGGACTAGTTTTAATCTAACATGTTCCAAACACATAAAAAAGCATACCAAACGAGGAGCAAATGCAGCTTGAAGACTATATGTGTTTGTCACAGAATGTTTAGAATTCATTTTTATGTGTTTTGAAAATAAAATATAATGTACTTCATGACCTCATGAAGTAAATGGAAATGTCTTGTACTTCTGTGTAGATATTCTGGTATATCCGCTGACCTGAATGAGTAAGTTGAGAGCGTTTTAACACCATTCAATTTCAGTCTTTTGTTTTCCTTTGTGACATTTTCATGACATTTTAAAAATTCTCATTACTGTAATGGGGAAAAATATGGTTTATAAAAATATGATATATTATTAAATTAGTTTTGTAAAGTACAAAACTTAAAGTATACATCAAGGTAGTATTTGCTGGACTAGATTTAATAATAATAATAAATAAAATGATTGTGTAGAGACAGGATTAGCAGCTTTTCTATGTTCTAGTAATGAAGAATGAGTTTTTTTTTTTTTTTTTTTTTGAGGGGATAATAATAATAATGTGTTTTATAAATCTAACAGGTCTTAAATAATTTCACAATAAAAAAAGAAAAAAAAAAGAAAATCTATTTTAATTTTGAATTGAAATATGATGTGGGCACTTCTTTGGGAGCTTATTGAAGAAGAAAACCAAGACTAATTTAGTAGTGAGCCAAGTTTGACATTGATTTGTTATGACAAGCGCTTTAATATTTAAATGCATTTCTAGTCTAAGATTTATTATAGATTAAAAGGTATGATAACCCGCTGCAGGTGAATCCAGCCCTTGTATTTGATAATCACTGTTATAATATGCATGAAAGGGCCATACCACTGACACTGTTAACAGATCAAGGTCTTTTCATTTAAAGCTCAAAGACTGGAGCGACTGAGGAAAGAACGACAGAACCAGATCAAGTGCAAAAACATCCAGTGGAAAGAGAGAAGCTCGTCTCAATCAGGTACAGTAGCCATACTCCAAAGAGAAGTTTGCTTTCATTTATTTCTTGTCCTCTGAATATTTTGTCACACTATCTTGATTTAATTTTTTCTTTGTAGCAGACGACTTGAGCTCACTTTTTGAAAAGAAGGACTTTAAGGACAGGCCCCGGAGCACAGGCAGTAAATCCACCCTCTCGCTGCGGCTCGAACAGTGTCCTCAGCAGCTCAACAACCCCTTCAATGAGTACTCCAAATTTGATGGCAAGGTGAGCACTTTTGTGTCTAGACCTAGTACAATTACAGGCTGGATTATCCTTTAATTCTGAGGTCTTTCAAAGTCAACATGAATTAAACATGTACTTTCTCAATAAATGTCCATGGTCTGGAAAACTAAATAAAATCTAAGCTTCCCTTTGTGATTATATATAATTTGACTGGTTAAAATATATATTAATTTTTAGATTTACTTTCCGTATTCATTTAATTTTAGTTAAAGATTTAGTATTTTTGGGGTAACGTTTTAACATTAACTAAGCAAGAACAATCCTTCTACAGCATTTATTAATCTTATGTTAATTTCATCTTTTACTAATGCATTAGTCAAATCAAAAGTTAACAGTAGTTAATGCACTGTGAATTAACATGAACTAACATTAACAAAGATTAATAAATACAGTAATAAATGTATTGTTCATTGTTTGTTCATTAATTAATGCATTAACTAACATTAATGGAACCTTATTCTAAATCGTTACAGTTTTTTGTGTGTTTTTACCATTTATAGAATTTTTAGTATTAATTATTATTTTTTATAGTAATTATGTCTAAACAGTTTTAAAAGTTGCCTTTTTTATATGTATTATTTTTCTATTTTTCTATTTTATAGATTATTATTATTTTTAATATGGTTATTGTTTCAGTCAACTATAATAAACCTGATCATTATTAATTGGTCATCATGCAAGGCTGAAAATTTCCTCTCTTGCATGATAAAAAAATGTACATGGTCAAGAAATGACTTCCAAACGTAATGTTGAAACCTCACCTTTAACAGAAATTATTGAGAAACTGCTGGTGTCATGCGGTTTTCTCTCCTGTCTCCTTGCGTTAAGATTAGCTCTTGGCTTTAACACCTTCGCAGGAAAGAGAAAGACTGCCGTTTACATTTTTTTCACAGACACAGTAGTTTGTCATTGTTCATCACTTACAGCCGCCTTTATCACCTGTTCCCCCTTTGGCTCTTTAGATTCATGTTTTTACATTCTGTTTTCTGTGATGTGAATTTGTCAGGAATGCAATAAGTCTGTTCCACTTCCAATAACAGCTAGCTTTTTTGCTACTTGTAATGACAGTTTAAGAGAAAACTAGATTATTTAGAGAATAAAGATCATTAATAAAGTCAGAACGTGACACAAACCAAATTCAAACCTGCACCTACAGAGTGTGCACCAAGGCTCAGTATAAATTTTTAATCTATTTTCTTACTTTTTGCTTTGAATTTTGCAGTATCTTTTCCTTTTTCTTTTCCAGGGCCATGTTGGTACAACGGCAACCAAAAAAATTGACGTCTACCTCTCAATGCAGTCGACCCAAGAAAAGCTTCACCCCATGACGGTGGTCACGATGGCCAACGCTCGGGTCCACGATCTTATCGGGCTCATCTGCTGGCAGTACACCAGTGAGGGCCGCGAACCCAAACTCACGTTAGTAGAAAAAAGCTTTTTACACATGCATCCTATATAAGATGTTGATATCTCTTTCCTAATGTGAAAATTTAGGAGCACATAAACTACTTGAGGGAAGTTTTTCCATAATAAAAAGAAACGAGCATTCATTTAATTTCTAAATATTTGTAAACTGTATTTATTTAATAATTATGTAACTATTTATATTTTAAACATTGACTTAAGTGCAAGATGCATTTTGTGTACAAAGAAAAAATATGTTATGTGTAAATTGTGATATGCACAATTAAAATGATAATGTTTTAGATTTAGGATGTAAGAATGTAAAATTGTTTACTCCTCACATTTTTATTTAATTAAATCATCACCTATTGAATTTTAATAATCATACTATTATTATGGTTAACTAAAACTATTTTTTGTTACAAAAAAAAAGTTAACTAAAATGAAATATAAAAACGTAAACTTAATGTATTTCAGTTTATTATTTTTATAGCCAAGGCAAAAAAAACATTTATTTTCAATTATTTTAACTTAATGTACTAAAATAATGAAAACTTGAAAATACTAAGTACTGAAATAAAACTAATAATAAAAAAAACTATACAGACTTTTTGAAGAAGAAAAAAAAACAAAATTACTAAAACTTTTAGTTTAAATTTTAATGAAAGCAGAAAATATAAAAATAAAACCTAATTCAAAATATCAAATTTTTTTTTAAATAATACTGCATTAAGCTATATAGCAATTCCTGATTTCCAGCTCCAAATTTAAGGCTTCTAACAATTATAAATAAGACTTTTGTTATGCCATTGTTATTATTATAATTTTCTTATGAAATAAAAAAATACTTTAAAGAACAGTGGGAACCTACTTTTTATTCGCACATGTATCCTAAATACATTTTGCACACATCTATTTTTATTCACAAATGCAAGTGAAGTGCTCGCACTGTCGATCCCTGCTTACTGTATACTTGTTTACAGTGCCTTAAATAAAATATGTTTGTTATCAACCTGCTTGGAAAGTGCTGCTCCCCAAGTAATGATCCTTCCCAGAGGCATTTATATTCCTTTCCCATCTACCTCTGCTGTTAATGCCAGTCTTGACCTTTCCCAGCAAAGCTAGGGAATCCCCTGGGTTTCTTTCTCATCTCCTCATTCAGTACGTCTCCGAGGTTTGCTGACCGAATAGTGCAGGAATTTTCTCCCTGGTACAATATGAAGATTTATACTTCGGTCAGATTGAGGAGAGGGTGACCATTAAAATAGAGAGGAGACCAGGAAAAAAAAAGCAAGATTCCCTCTTGGGCAGCATGGTGCCTCGCACAGACAGTCTTGGTGGTTGATGTGAGACCTGATTGGCATATCAATGAGTGTTTCCCCCTGGAGGAGGGTCAGGCTGTAGTGAGGAAGAGATGCGGGACTTGTGTGGGGTTTAAATGAGTCGGCTACCTCCGTTCGGCTCTAGCCATTACTAAAAAGCTGCTTTTGAGTGAGGATCAAGGTAAAGGGACGCCCCTCTTGAATTCAGAAACAATTCTTTCAAGACATTCAGATCGCTGTCAAGGTGAGCCAACAATTTCCCAAAAAAAATCCCTCTCTCCTATGGTTCTGCCAATCCAGTTTTTGAGTATTTTATTAGCGTGAACCCCTTTTGCATCTGGTATTATCATCCAGACACAATCACAAATTAAATTGAGTCAGGATGACACATGACTTGAATTATCGTAAGATTCACACTGCAAGGTCTTCATGACAAACTGCCAGAATAAAGGTTTGGTTTTTGTTAAATAAATGATAACAGGAATTATTATGATTGCATGCTAAATAATAATTTTAAGGAAGAGTATTTACATGTTTTAACCTGTACAATATACTACTTTGTTTGACCAATATGTTTTGTTCCAAATTGTTTTCTTTTTGATTACATTGTAAAATGTTTATTAAGTTGTTGAAGTTTGTCAGTTCATTTCTTTAGACAATTTTTATGTTAAATCATAGAATTCACAATCCAGAAAAAAATAAGATCCTCAAAAAAAACAGTCCTCAAATACACACCGCAAATCAAAAGACTTCATGACAAACTGCCAAAATAAAAGTTTGGTTTAATGTGAAGAAATTATGACAGCCTTATATTACCATTGTACAGTGGAAAGTTTATTTTGTGTTCGAACCCAATCCCAAACTCACTCCCTGACATTAGATGGCTTTTAATGAAAAACTGAAATACCCCGGTACACATCGAATCCTATTTGATCTGCAATTCCTCTCCATAACAACTCCCTCTTATCTGTTTTTTTATAGTCACTGTCAGGTTTGTCATAAAGCCCTTTTGTTCAACTCCAATGAGACCAGCAGCCCTACATGCATCTTGTGTTGATGCATCTTCTTGGTTTACTTACTTCCTCCAAAGATTTAACCATGAAAACCAATGAAGTTAACTCTTCCCAGTGCTTCTCTTTTGATTGATACTCATTCTGTGCCAGGCTGCATCCCAACAAACCCTCAATGACTAGCCCCTGTTTAAATGCCCTGACTCATAAATTGTGTCTGGGTGCTTTTGTGTGATGTTTCTGTTGTTCTCGTCTAGGGTCGGGAGAGCGACGTTGGCCTTTATCACCAGTCCTTCAGAAACACTTTCACACAGACACAAACTAAATAATACACAAGTCGCGGTTTGGGAAACTTGTAGTTTTGAGAAATTATTTTAATACTTTTTGATTTAATGGTCAGAAGTTATGTCAGTATTAATTATTTATTAATTAAATTACAATAATATTTAAAACGCATGATACTTGTTATATAATTTTTCTTAAAAAAAAAACGCAATGCACAATGCTAATTTGAAAATTAATGATTTTTTTTAAATAAAGGGATTCAATAAGTAATTTGCAAGAAAATTATTTAGTTTATTAAAATATATATTTTTTTACATATTTCTTTAAACTTTACAAAAATTGTATTGTTTTTTAATTTGTTTAATTTGTTTAATTTTTTTTTTTGTATGCCTTACTAAATTTATATTAGTAAATGGTATTAGTAAATAATATTATTCTGTATTATTAACAAATTACTATGATTTAGTTTTATATAGTATATTATATATATATTAGTATACTAGTTATAAACAAGCGTGAACTACACCTTGACTCTTATTTTGTAATGTCTAAACTTTACTATTGCCAGCTGTTCATATAAAAGATGGAGAAAAATGATGTACTCTTATAGACAGTGTATTACAATATAAACATCATAATTCATCAACACTAGATCTTAAGCAATCGCTTGCCATAAATGCTTGGCTTTCATCGATTGTGAAATGCTTTGAAACTGCGAGTCTGAAGAACGTGTAATAGTGCAGTGTTTTTACTTTCAAAACATGCAGCTCTCATTTAATCATACGCTTTTGAAGTTTACTAATCACATAATAACCACATTAGGCTTTATTGTGAACCCTGTTTTTTCATACACAAATGTAAGACTTGAAATGATAATTGAGATGTTTGGAATGCCATTTAAAATATTTTATAACCTTAAATTTGAGATTTTTTTAAGGATCTGCAGGGCTTTTTTAATTCACACATGTGCTGATAGATGCAGTTTACAGTTTGTGCACATCTGTTTTTATCACAGATGCTAGTGAAACACTCTTGCTCTCAAGCCTTTCATATGCTTAGTTGCTTAAAAATAGAACAAGCTAATAGGAAAACAGGATTTTACCTTATTGAAATAGGAAACAAACTTTCATTGACAACAGTTTGATCTCTCTCTCATTTTCTTTTTTCTTACCTCCACAGTGAAAACGTCAACACTTACTGCCTCCACATCGCTGAGGATGACGGCGAGGTGGACACAGATTTCCCTCCGCTGGACTCCAACGAGCCCATACACAAGTTTGGCTTCAGCACGCTGGCTCTGGTTGAGAAGTATTCCTCTCCTGGACTGGGGCCCAAACAGTCACTCTTTGTTCGAATGTAAGAAAGCTACTTAACTCTGATTACTTGGGGTGTGCACAAATAGTTGAATATTCGATTCAAATTTTACTATGTTTAGCTTTGCTGGCTGTAAATGCAGGTAATCCATGATACATCCTAAGCACACAAACTAAAAGTTAGTTTTAACTAAAAGCACTTGTTGGCACTGTGGAGCGAGTTAAGTTGATTGTCGTTGTCTGCCTCGTGAAGTTTGGAATTATTTTGACTAAATGGAATCTTGGAATTCATTGGAATCTTACTAAATGATGTTACAAAATGGAATTACTTTTAGAACCTTATTCACTTTTTTGGTTGTTGTCATACTGAGGAGCCAACTTTCATGTGGATATTATTGTTTTAGTCTACGTTAACATGATGCGAAACAATATGAACATGATTAATATAGGTCGACTCAAGTGCATGTACATTTTGCACAATGCTTTTGTATTTTTATATATATATATATATATATATTTTTTTTTTTTCATCTAAACGAAAACCTTGAGATACAACGTAACGTTGTGCATGATGCCTAAATATAAGCTTGTTCAGAAAAGGTGACAAAAATTTGATTATTAAGAAATAACGTCTTTCTCGTTAAACGTCGTTTTAAATAAACAAATATTCGTTTTCACTGTAAATGAATGAATGCCTCTAAAGTTAACAGGAAATCTAAATTTCTTTGATTTAGTCTCATGATGTGCTTTATACCTAATTCAAGTAAAATGGGTTGGTAACAGTTTTGTTTTGATAAACTATATCTATATAACATTTTTGTTTTGGGTCCGCACTATTTTATTTTTGAAAGAAATTAGGTAATATGCATTAAATTGATCAAAAGTGACAGTAAAGACATTCATTATATTATTACAAAAGATTTCAGTTATAAATAAATGCTGTTTTTTTTTTTACTTTCTATTTAGCGGAGAATCCAAAGTTAACCGTTTTCAACATTGAAAATAATCGGCATATTATAATGATTTCTGAAGATCATGTGACACTGAAGACTGGAGGAATGATGCTGAAAATACAGTTTTGCATCACAGATATAAATTACATTTTAAAATACAGTCAAATGGAAAAAAAAAACTATTTTAGATTGTAAAAATATTTCACATTATTTCTGTTTTCACTGTACTTTTGATCAAATAAATGCAGCCTTGGTGAGCAAAAGAGAATCTTTAAGAAAAAAATAAAAAGCTTACCTATCCCAAACTTTTGTCGAAAGTGTAAAACAAACCACGTTTTCTAACCGTCATTAAATATTCAGCTTATTCACTAGAAGCTTGTTTTGGTGCACAGCCTCTTATAAGGTTCTTATGAGAATTATCTGACTGTTTAACCCTTCAGTGAATGAGGTCTTACGCACTCGTTGGAGTTCCCCCACAGGCCTCTCCATCACACTCTTAGCTTTGTTTTGTGTGCTCTCAATCAAATTGTTGGTCTTCTGTGTATTTGGGCTGATGTCTAATCAGCTGTTTGGTTAATGCGTTTCTTGCTTAGGTTGTGTGACATTAGCACCTATTAACAAATAATCATGGACATTTTATTAGGAAATAACGAGATGTTTAGCAGATTGGAGAGATTTGTTTTCCCAGTTATGTCAACTGTTCCTTCATCATCATATCAACTGTAAAAGCAACAATATGCAGTACTATTCTAAAGTTTGAGGTCAGTACGACTAATAGAAGGATGCATTAAATTGATCAAAAGTGACAGTAAAGACATTCATAATGTTACAAAAGATTTCTGTTTGAAATTAAATTTATATTCTGAAAATATATATTATGGTTTCCACAAAAATGCAACTGTTTTTAACAGTCATATTAATTCTGTAAATGTTTCTCGTTAGAATGATTTCTGAAGATCATGTGACTCTGAAGACTGGAGACTAATGATGCTGAAAATCCAGCTGCACATCACATTAATAAATTATATTATTAAATATATTGCTATAGCAAACTGTTTTACTGTAGTTTTAAGCTTAAGTGTTATTTTATTATAATTATACACTACTATAGTATTTATTAATATAATATCATATTATATACATATTTTTATATAATAATTTTTATGTTTATATTAGGTTTTAATTTTTATTGTATTTTTTATATAAATTTTAGTATTTAAAAAAAACTAAGTTTTCATTTTATTTAAGTTTTAGTATTAGTAATACTAAATAAAAAATAATAATAAATAATAATTTGTCAAATAATGTAAATGTTCCTATAGTTATATATATAGTTAAATCGTATTTAATTCCATAAATGTAAATCTATATGCTAAAGTGTGTATATATATACTTTAACATATAGATTTACATTTATGGAATTAAATACGATTTGGTAATTTGCTCATATAAATGCAGCCTTGGTGAGCAAAAAAGACTTTTTTTAAAAAAGAAGTTAATAAATAAAAATAAAAAAAGACTCCAAAGGTTTGAATTAAAAATTTTGCTTAATTTTTTTTTTTTTTTTTCGGGCAAGCTGCTTATCACTTTTTTTTTTTTTATTGCGTTTCACGTGTCTTTGTCTGTAGTTATTTGTTCTTTATTCGTCAGCTTTCAGCCGTGGGCTGGTATTCGGAGCTCTCTGGGTCAGCTGCATGCTCCCTTCATGAGAGGACCACTGATGTGGCACTGCAGGACCCTGGGCGAGAACTGAGCCAGCGCTCGGCCCTCAGTGGGCCCTCAGTAAGCCATCGGGGCCGACGACCTCTTCTGCCGGATCCCCGGCCTGATGTGAAGCCTGTCAGAAGCCCTGGCCCGAGGCAGACGGGTCAGGACTGCTAAATGGAAGTGGACAAGCGAGTCCTCTGTCCAGAAAGTGTGCGCTCTCTGGTTTCTGACCTCGGGTTGTTGTTCTGTTGATCAAGTCTATCACAGTGATGCGTCCATGTGCTCAAAGTTTGACTCGTTGACTGGCCCTCGGCCCCATGTGTTGAGGATGCACTCTTAAAGCGAGCCACCCACTTCTGAGTGCAATACTGTGTGCAAGACTTTCTTCTGATACGATTGTGTCCGCTCTGTTTTCACTGGTAACGCCATACTGTTATTCCAGAGTGATTCTCTTTAATCATGGAGTGAATCAGTCAGATGACACATTCGCTTACTGATCCACAAGTTATGTTTCTTATTGAGTCAAGAACTGAAAATATTAGAATGATTTCTGATGGATCATGTGACACTAAAAACTGGAGTAAAAACTTTGCATCACAGGGTTAAAACACATTCAAATTCGGTTGTTTAGTGATGACGTAAGAAGCGCTGTTTCCGGGTCCAAGCCTCAACTCGCTTCACTTGAGAATACGACCTCAGCAGCTGTTTATGAGCACTGTTTATTCATATTAATCATTTAAGCTAAATGCTTTCAAACTTACGGTATACACTACAGTCTTCATGCTCACAGCATCCCAAACACACATAATTTTTATATATTTTTTTTTATATTTATATTTTCATTGTCTGGCTATCTGGGACTTCGGTATGGAGTTAAAAGGTTGATATTATAACTTTCGCTAGTATTCTATCACATTGTGAGTTTATATTAGCACCTTTTGTTGTTTTCTCGTGGTAACTGATGGAGCATTTGGACACGGAAGCTACGTGACGTCAAACTTTAAAAAGCAAATAGAAAACAGCTTTTTTAAATTTGGAATAATACTTTACAATATAACAATTTTACTTCATTTTTATCATTATCTTAATAAAATGCGAGACATTATTTGGTGTTATTTTAGTTTTAGTTTTTATTTTAATTTTAGTAAGTAGTTTGTAGTATAAGTAATTTTGAGTCAGACGACTCATTTCCTGTAGTTTCAATCTCTTAATGAAACATAGTAGTAGTGTTATTTTAATATAATTATATACTACTATAGTATTATTAATATTTTAAATCACCAGTGTTTTTTTATTTTAATTTCAGTTTTTTTTTCACTATTATTTTTATTGATTTTTTTTAAAACCTTAAAAAAAATAGTTATTGCATATAGAAAATGTCTTTTAGTTTTTATTAATTTTATTTCAATTTTAGTATTAGTAATTTTAGTATTCCTCCTGTAACTTAACAAAAATTAGACTGTTGGCAACTAACTGAAATAAAATACGTTTTTTTTTATTATTATTAAATTGTACCAATGTTTCTTAAAAAAATTAATATATACACATTTTTATTTTTTTAGTATTAGTAGTATTTTTTTTTTGTTAAAAACACTACTTATTAGAAAATAACTATTTTCTTTTATGGCATTAAATAAGGTTTGGTCATTTGAGGTCATTATTCCATAATACACTGATATATTACAATAATAATGGTATGATCACATTATCACTATATGATATTTTATTCTTTGCAGCCATAAGCGCAGATTTTATCCAGTAGTTTTATTTAGATTCCTCTGGTTGAACTAAGAAAACCATTAAAATCCTATTAAACCCATCATGAAGCTAATTATTTGGTGCCTTATTAGTTCATCTATTTGAATCTAATTTTCTCAGCCATTGGTTCAGACTCGAAGCACAGTCCTGAGGTCAAAGGTCATGATATCAGTGCCGATGCTCTTTTAGACAGGAAGTTCATATTGAATGCAAACGTTAAGAATTTTTTTAATAATGACTGACTGATTTCTTCCTCACACACAGAAACGCCGCTCATGGTTTCTCCCTGATCCCAGTGGACAGCCAGAAAGTGACCATGAAGGATATTCTGCAGAAGGCCCTCAAAAAGAGGAAGGGCTCCCAGAAAGGATCAGGTGAGACATCTCAAAGATTCACGTCTCACTTCATGTGAACAGATGGCTGTGTTTTATATTGCACTGTTATTTTAGTATTCTTTATATACCATTATAGTATTTATTCATATTTTGTTTCGGCCTTTTGTTGTTGTTGTTGTTGTTGTTGTTGTTTTCATTTTAATTCTAGTTTAAGTTTTGGCAATTTTATCTATTTTGTTATTTTTATTTGTTTTAAATATTTCTATAGCTTTAATCTATTTTTATTTCAGTTTTTGTAATTGTAATAATTCATCTTAATTCAGATAGTTGTCGAGACAACATTAAACTAATTTATATTTCATTATATTTTGTATTTTTTACTAGTTATTTTTATTATGTTTGTATATTTATGTATATATTAATATTATTATATATTATATATTATATATATATATATATATATATATATATATATATATATATATAAAATATTTCTATTACACATTATTATAATATATGTAATATTTTATATTAAATTATATTTTATAATTTTAATAGTTCTATTTTTATAATGTTTTATAGATTTTAGTATCTAAATATATATTATATATACATATTTTCTATATAATTTACATAGCTTAATTTTATATTATTAGCATTATATATTTTTATATATTTATATATATAATTGGTGCTTTTGCATACATATCAGCATGATAAAATCTGGATTTTTTTTTTTTTGCAAGAAACCTTGACTAATATTATAAGTGCACTTATAAAAATAAAAGCTGGAAGGAGCTCAGCAAATGGTGCCTTTTGAAATTGTCTTTCGAACAGTTTTTTGTGCATGTAGTTAGAAAGTAAGTGAAGCCGTCTGCTGTGATTTAGCCCAATATCCGTGGCAATGTGCCGTCCTAATTTGTCATCGCCGAACAGGGCTGAATCTGATAAGACTAGAGACTTTAATACTAAAAGTCACAGGTAAGGGATCGCCCCTTTGACGGCCGTGATGAGCCGGGGAGCGTGAGATAAGAGAGGTGAGGAGAGGAGATTGAGCCGCAGACTGACTCGGAGACGGAGAAGTGCACACAAAGAATGGAAAGCAATGGTGCGGGAACAAAAGTATATTAGAGAGGAAATGGATGAAACGCAGTGAAAATGATGGCGTGTGGAGAGCCACTGGAGCCTCATCTCTCCTGAATTTACCACACACGGAGGTCACGGCCTGCAGCGAGAGCGGTTCGCTTTAGTAAGGACGCTGGAGGCTAGCGCTGTCAGTTTAAAGAGGCTGTAGTCTTCGCTTCTGTCTTGTGTGGATCCACACAGCCTCATCAGTATGGATCACATGGTTCTTCATCAACACCAAACTGACTGTCTGTAGCAGCAGATCTCAACCTTTGTGAATCCAAGACACCCTGTTTTCTAAAACATTTTTTATATTTTTCTTTGTTACATAAATTTGAATTATATTAAAATATTAGTTAAATAAGTTAGTTGAAATAAAAGTAAATATTTGTTACGTTTAGTAAAAAAAAAAAAAAAGTTGTGTATTAATTGTTAAAATTATTTTTTTGTTTTTATTATATTTTTATTAATTTAAATAAATATTATTAAATGAATAATATATTATTTATTTTTCCATGATTTTTTTTTATGCAATTTTTTTTGTTTAGTAGATAATTGTCTATTTTTTATTAATTGTTTACATTATAATTTCATTATATTATGATATATTAATTTATAAAAATTGTTTTTAATGTTTATTTTTATTAATTTTAATTATATAAATTTCAGTTCAGTTAACATAATTTAATAATCATAAATAATTTCCAGAATTCAAGAATGTTTTGTTTTTTTATGCTTATTTTTTTATTATTAATACTAAATGAATTAATAAATTTAATATTTTTTATATTATATAGATATGGATGGATAGATAGATATATATACACACACACAAACATTTTAGAACTTGACAGAGCAAGGAAAATAAAGTATTCTCAAGATAGAATTTTCTATCATTATTATTATTGTTATTAAAGATTTTTTTATGTATTTAAAAATGATATATTTCAGCAATTTAAGCCATCTTGCGAATATCTTTGGTTTTGATTTGTAGATGCTATTTTATAGTCTCTTTTAAAATAGTCAAGTCTTGAAATTTCAATGACTTTCCTCACATGAAAACAACATGTGCTATTTTAGTACAGCTAAACCGTCTGTAGTCATTTTAAAGATAATCCACCACAATGACATTTGCCTTTCACTTCAAACCATTTAGCACTTTGAAGTTCACAAATAGTCTAACGTGAGCCTGTGTTAGATGCTATTTTGGTTTGGAAACACAATCTGATGGCATCTCTTTCTGCTTAAAACCATGCAAGTATTTGACAGCTTTTTTATAAGAAACAACAAAGATGGCGAGAATAAGAGAGAGAAAAAAGAGAGAGAATGATCTGCTTGGCCTTAAAAGCACGAGCACACTCGGTTATAACTGCGTCTTCAGTTCCAGTGGTTTGAGAGGACTTTTGTCGGATGCACAGCCTCATTAGAGACAGACTGATTTGACAGCAGTCCAGGAGAGCCCTCAGAGGGAATTTAATTAGAAATAAACCTCGAGAATTGCCCTGTCCCAGCCCAGTATCCCATCTTTCAGGTGATTGTTTCTCTTTTAGTCCAAGAAGGTGTCTCAGAAGAGACTTTGAGTGGATGTGATGGGGTAGTTGGTCCGGAAGAGAAACGTTAGATGGTGTGGACCGTGCTCTCATCTGCATTTAGATGAGTATTGATTGATTATTTATCTGCTGGAGACGAGAGACCGATCAGATCCTCTGTCCACTCTCTTCTGCACCAGCCGTTCACTGTTCTCACACAGTTTTTCTTTTTTAAGAAATGTGCAAAAATGTCAACAATTCTGTGTTTTTCTGTCAATATATGGTGCTGTGTGTACATTAAGGAGGGGAAAAAAGAACTTAAATGATTTCAGTAAAACACAGAGTGAAAAATGTAAGGGGTCTGAATACTTTACGTACCCACTGTACATATGCATTTGAATGAATTCATTTGGACAACTTTAAAGGTGATTTTTCTCAGTATTTATTTATTTTTTGCACCCTCAGATTCCAGATTTTCAAATAGTTGTATCTCTGCCAAATATTGTCAGATCCTAATAAACCATAAATCAATGAAAATATTATTAATTCACCTTTCAGCTGATGTATACATCTAAATTTCGAAAAATTTACCCCATAAAACTGGTTTTGTGGTCCAGGGTCAGATATATAAATTCAAAAATTCAAAATATAAATTAAAAGTATAAAAACATACTAAAATTCATACTAAACGGATTCTTATATTTAAATAATACATATTTATTTATTCATTTATTTATTTTTATATATAATTTTCTGTTAATTTAATGCTTATTAGTTTTAATTTTCTAAAATAAAGTTTAAATGTTTGAACTGATATTTAATAAAGTCTAATTAAAAAAGTTATGGTATAAAAACATATTGTATTGGTTTGTTTAGGAGTTAAACTGCGTGAATATATGATAGTAGGACGTGTGGACACTAGAAAGTGTGCGCACTGTAAAATATGAGTAGTTTTATGAGCGGCTTGGGGTTTGTAAAGCTCAGAGGGTCTGTTAGTGGAGATAAGCACGATTGAATGCATCCTATGAGCCTTATCAGGGTAAATGTTGGTGACATTTGGGACGTGGTGTGCCTGTGTGTGAACTACAGATGAGCTCAGACTCTGACTGTCATGCTTTATGTGCTTAGGGCGCATGCATTGAGACATTATACAAAGATGAAGGTTTTCAGCAGTTGCTGTTTTTGTGTCGATTTGTTGGTGTTTAGTATTAGCTGTTTTATTTAGTACTTGATATTTTAATGACACGCATTCACACAAAATGATTGGATTTGTAGCTCCACGTGGTACGTCTGGTCTCCAGTTATTAAAGATTCATTATCAAACTGCTCTGAAATCTGATCACTGAAGTCTTTCATATATACACACACCTGTGACTGCACATGAGTTGAATTAAATGCAAATTAATTACCATATACTGTATTATTATTGCCATAAGCACTACCCGTTCAAAAGTTTTATTAGAAGAAGAAATGAATAGATTAATATAGCAAGAACGCATTAAATGAATCAGGAGTGATGGTAAACACATTTATAATGTCAAATAAATACTGTTATTTTCTATTCATCAAAGAATCCTGAAGAAAAAAAAAGTATCACAGTAAAAAATATTTGTGCTGGCTATTTTAAAAATTTATAATAATACAAAATGTTTCTTGAGCAGCAAATCAGCATATTAAAATTATTTCTGAAGATCATGTGACACTGAAGACTGGAGGAATGATGCTGAAAATACAGCTTTGTGTGTTCTGTTTACTTAAATATTATTAATATTAATAATCTATTTATTTATTTGTTTTTATTTTCAAATAAGTTCAGTTATCGAGAACCGTGAAATTTTACTGGTATTTATACAGACTACTGAAATTTTGGTACATGAGATCTCTATTGAACCTTTAATCATTACACTTTTAATCATTTGTTTTTCACTATGAAATATGCACAAACACACACACACACATTTTTATGTAAAATAAAATGATAAGAAAAATATATATATAATTTAAAATATAATTAAAGCTTGATAACAGATTAAATGTAATTAAATATATACATATTTCTTTTTATTTATTGTTATTTATCCTTAATCATTTAATTTTGTTTATGAAATATGATCTGGAATTTTATGTTTTTAATGTATTTTTGATCAAATAAATGCAGCTAATGCACGGTATTGCATTATTTCTGAATGACTTAGAATTTTTTTTTTTTTTTTAAATCATTTATTTGCAGACAAACTCTAAATATGAAATCAAATTTGATATGGGTCTTGTCAGTGAGAGGTGTGCTGTTACTTTACTAAGTGACCGGACCAACAGTTTTCACCTGATGTATGATAGAATGGATTAAAATAACCTCTTGGCTAATTGAGATCAGTGCAGGGTCGCAGGAAAAGCTTGTAAAAGGTCAAATGGTGTGTTTCTGAATTAGTTACAGTCTTCTGTTCGTCATGTTACAGGCTTTCACATTTTCTCCTTTCAGGGATGATTCAGAGAGACGCTCTCTCCTTCTTCCATACGCTTAGTCTGATTCCTGCACGTCAGGCCCAGAACTGAATTGATACACTCATTGACTTCATTTGTGTTCTGCTTTATCTCCCATGTGCTGGAGGCTGTCTTGAACATATTTCTTTCTCCGTAGAGGTTGTAAGCTTTCGGAGACTCTGGTGACATTTTGGAAAACCATGGTATTTGGAAAAGGGTAAATATCGCCCTCGGTGTTTGCCCTATTTAGATTGGCAGCTACTCTGTATTGTTTTTTCCCATCTATTCTGGTGAAAAAAAAAGAGGGAAAGACTTGATCCTGCCTCTGGGCATTTTTTCTTGCTTCTGACTAAAAATAAACAGAGGTTTTTAAAAAAAAAAATTTATAGCCATCAATTGCTCCTGCAAGGGAATAGTTATTGACTATCTTTAGGTCTTAGATGGGTAGAGAACGTCTAATTGGACAATAAAAAGTCAAATTAGATTGTTTGCACTGAGCAATATTAAAGGGGTCACATGATGTTGCTAAAAAGAACATTATTTTGTGTATTTGGTGTAATGCAATGTGTTTGTGGTTTAAGTTAAAAAAAAAAAAAAAAAAAAATTCCATATAATGTACATTATTATTAACCTCTATGCACCTTTCTGAAACGCGTTGATATGTACAAAGCTCATTGTTCTAAAAAAGCTTGATGTGCTCTGATTGGCCAGCTATCCAGTGCATTGTGATTTGGCTGAATACTTCAAGGATGTGACGGAAATGTTTCAAGTGATTCAGTTCATTTTGTTGAACTGGTTTGACCGGTTCACTAAGAAGATCCGGTTTAATAGAAAGATGCGTCACGATCTTGACATCAGACGAGACAAAACCATTACAAACGAGGCATTTGTTGCATCCACTGGGGACATAATTACTGATTAAAATGACTTATACTGTCTTTTTATGCATTGTGTAATTTGTATCGTTAACATAAAATGATGTCTGCATGATCGGAGAAACCACAAACAACAAGTCTAGTTAACTGCTCAAAACTTGCATTTGAATCATCATTGGCAAATTATTTAAATATAAAAACGTACTTACAGGCTGTGAGTCAGAAGCAACAGACTTGTCCTTGCAACGTTAGAACTGCCCAACTTTACAGAAACAACCATTGTGCCACAGACACACTGTAGGCTACTGGTTCAGGAAACAGACCTCATCCTCCATAAAATGCACTGCACACATCTGAATATTTGGGTTGAACTGTTCTGGAACAGTGTTGAAAATACAACTTAATCAGCTTTAATTTTTTTTTTACATTTTTTTTTTTTTTTACTTCAGCAATAATCTGCCATGTGAGAAGAAAACGAGAACAAACTTAAGTCTAAGCTCCCAAGCTTAAAATGTTTATGACCGTTTTTTGCCTTGTGTGTAACTTTTTTTCAATTGTCACACAAGGGTTAATGGCATGAACACGTGATTTTTGAATATAATTACGCGTGTAATGATCTTTGAGCTCGGCCATTGCAGTGAAATTTATTTTGTAGATCATGTGCAACCGAACTCATAACAGCGCGAATAAAATGCGAATTCGTTTCAGGCCCCATGTATCGACTGGAGAAGCAGACCGAACCGAATGTGGCGGTGGATTTGGACAGTACGCTGGAGATCCAAGGAACCATGGAGTTCTGCCTGGTCCGAGAAAACAGTGAGTTTTGAAGACATTCCTGATGCTCCTGCCATTGCAGCACATGATCTTTCAACGTTTCACATTCACTGAAGTGTTTTTCCTTTTATATACATTTAATGATGCTCAATAAAGTGCATCCATTTAATTCAATGTTAAGTGCACAGATGCACATGTAACACACACATCGGCTTCTTCACCCCGTCCCGTCTTCATCCGCAGGTTCTCGGGGCGAGGAGACCTCCGAGGAAGACCCACCTATAGACATCACTACGGTACAAGACATGTTGAGCAGCCACTACTACAAGTCCTTCAAGATCAGCATGATCCACAAGCTCCGCTTCACCACAGACGTGCAGCTAGGTACTGTTTCTAAATCACTATATTTCACTTTGATGAAATATCTGGCTCTACTTCTGCCAGATCCAATACACGAGTTCTCCTCAGATTCACAGGGACAAAGGGAGTTCTTTACTGTGATGTTAGTAGTATAATAATGCTATTATAAAGCATATATAAGCATAGAATAATAATAGTATGTAATTTTATAGTAGTATTATTCTAAAAGTATGGTTTAGGAAAGTATGCTATAGTATATACAATAATAACAGATTACATAAAAATGCAAATAGAAAAGCTATAACCTTTTAATCATGCATAGTAAATATTATTTTATTATTATAGTATCAACAAAATATTATGGTTTACCGTGTGGAAGATTGCATCTATTTTTATACATTTTTTTGTTTATGAAATGTATAATAACTCATATATACTTGTTAAATAAATTATATATTATATAAATAAATATACATTTACAAATTTTTAATGTATGAATAAAACATCTAAGTTTTAACATTGCATGCAAAAATATTTTCTTAATCGTAGATTCTTGTAGTGTAAATTTTATATATTATTATAGTGTGATATTAATACCAGTACTTTATAATATTAACAGAATACTATAATTTAGTATAAATACTGTAAATACTAAATACTGTAGTTGTAGTTCTGTAGTTTTTGTTTATTTATTTTTTTGTTATAACATGGAAGATTGTATTTTTTTATGTATTATTTACGTATATATCTATATATATGTGTGTGTGTGTGTGTGTATTATAGTTATAGTTTATATTATACTACTATAATCTAGAAAATTATATTAGTATTTAGATATTTTACATAATATAACTAAGATTTTGTATATGTGATAAATGTATGTATATATGTGTGTATATATACACACACACACACACACACACACACACACACACACACACACACACACACATACACACACACACACACACACATATCTATATATATATAAAATAAAGAGAGAGAAAGCTCTTTTTTGCTTCTCCTGACTTCTCAGTTTCTTCCCTTCTCAAAGCACATGACTCAACTCATGAACAAAAGTTTGGCAGATGGTCTTCAGATCAAACACAGTCCTATTTTGTGGAAACACACACAAATAAATTCCAGCACACTTGACAGTTGCTCCAGTCGCAGCTCCATCCCAATTACAGCAGCGCTCCAGGCGCAGGAAGCCTGTGTGAGCCAGGGACTCTCTTTAGGAATTTCACTGCGATTGACAGCCTGGAATTTTTTTCTGACACACTGATGTTTGCATGCTATTTTTTTTTAAGTCATGTGAACGATTGACAGCTGTCACATCCATTATGGATAGACTGTGTGTGTGTGTGTGCTTCTGAGATAGACCTGTAATATTATTCCAGATTTCACAGTGTTTCCTACAGTATCAGTGTTGGTTCTCCTTTCATATTTAACTAACAGGGAAATAAACCCACAACCATGTTAATCTTTAAAACCTGGGCGTCATTTTAATGTAAACTCTTTTTGATAAATACAGACAGTTGAAATTCATCAATAAGTGATTTCTAAGATAAAACCCCCACGCTTTTTCAGGAATTTCTGGTGAAAAGGTTGAGATTGATCCTGTCACCAATCAGAAGACAAGCACAAAGTTCTGGATCCGACAGAAGCCGATCTCCATCGACTCGGATCTGCTGTGTGCCTGTGACCTGGTGGAGGAAAAGAGTCCAAGTCAGTTCTGTTCGCAGTTTGGTGAAATATGCATGAAATCTTTATTTTATTTTATATTCGCTACTGTACAAACGTTATGTGGTCAATGTTAAGTGTTTTTGAAAGAGTCATTAATTTGATCAAAAATACAGTAAAAACACTAATATTATTACAAATTATTTTTAAATATATCTTATAATTGTATTTACCGTATTTTCTAGAGTATAAGTCACACTTTTTTTCATAGTTTGGCTGGTCCTGCAACTTATAGTCAGGTGCGACTTATTTATCAAAATTAATTTGACATGATCCAAGAGAAAACATTACCGTTTAGAGTCGCCAGAGGGCGCTCTATGCTGCTCAGTTCTCCTGTATTCTCCCCCTAATAAACATAGAGCGCCCTCTCGTGGCTGGAGACGGTAATGTTTTCTCTTGGTTCTTGGTTCTAAATAAATGTGACTTATAGTCCAGTGCGACTTATGTTTTTTGACGTATTTTTGGACTGATGCGACTTATACTCAGGTGCGACTTATAGTCTGAAAAATACGGTAGTCCTGTGGTGACAAAGCTGAATTTTCAGCAGCCAGTCTTCAGTCACAGTGCTATAATTGTTTTTATTTAAATTTCAAGTTAGTTTTTCATTTTAAATTTGGTTAAAGTTGTAGTAGTTTTTTTTTGTTGTTGTTGTGTGCTATTGTTATTTTTAGTAGTTTTTTTTAAATACATTTTTCTGTTTTAGTTAATTTAGATACATTAGAAATGTTGCCCTGTTAAGTAGTTGAAAAAAAAAAAAAAAATATATATATATATATATATATATATATATATATATATATATATATATATATATTATTTGATTCCAGTTAACATGTATTTAAAAATAACTTTACTTTTTTTTTTGTGTGTGTGTCACATGATCTTCAGAAATCCTTCTAATATACTAATTTACTGCTCAAGAAACATTTCTTGTTATTATCAATGTTGAAAACAGTTGTGCTGCTGAATACGGTGATATTTTTTTTCAGGATTCAGTACAGAACAGCATTTATTTGAAATGGAAATCTTTTGTAACATTATAGATGTCACTTTTAATCAATTTAATGAATCCCTACTGAAAAAAAAAAAAAAAAAAAATATATATATATATATATATATATATATATATATATATATATATATAAATTATTGTTTATCTTCTATTTGAGGTAAAGTAATAAGCACTGCATCTCTTGCCTCCTCAAAGAAAACGTCTCTGGTTTGTGTAGAAACTCTTCTGATGTCTCACATCACTGTCGACTGACAGTTACAGTGTAGCACTGCAAACTCACAAAGGGATTTATATTGCATTACACTTACAGGAAACTCTGTTACTGAAAAACAAAAGACTTTCTGTAAGGTTTGCATTTGTAGGTGATGCAGACATCTCTTCTTAGCGGATATGACAGGGCCACGAGCGCAGCTCTCCAGACGCGAGCTGCTAACAGTGATTGATGAAGTGCAGACAGATGCTGAAGTCTGCTCACACCGATGCTCCGGCTGCGCCTGGAAGTGCTCCAGTCTCACTGTCCGAGGTTTTGCCGTTCAATGAGTGTTTATTTTTGGAGCAGGACCATTTATTTATATGTGTCCTGTGTGTTCAAATTCAAAGATGCGGAAGTCAATATTTGAGATTGTTTAAAACGGTCGTATTTTATTATCAAAGTGCATCACCGTTTCCACAAAAAAAAAAAAAATATGTAGCAGAACAACTGTTCTCAACATTGATAATAATCAGAAATGTTTCTTGAGCAGCAAATCAGTATATTATTATGATTTCTGAAGATCATGTGACACTGAAGACTGGAGGAATGATGCAGAAAATACAGCTGTGCATCACAGACATAAATGACATTTTACAATATTCACACTAAAAACAGTTATTTAAAAAATATTTCTATTAATAAAACATTACAAAATCTAACCGACCCCAAACCTTTGACCAGTGTGTATATATATATTTCCTTAAATATGATATTAATCACATTAATTTTGACAGGCTTGGTTTATTGTATTGTTAAAGTGCTTTCTTGGTGCAATCGTAAGATGTGGTTGATCTTTCTTTCTTTCTGAAATGATCAATTTTTCATTATTTAACTAAATTATTTAACTTAATTAAAATGAGTTAATGCATTTAAAATCCACATGGCGTCTGCTATTATATCTGCTATATGAGATTTTTTGATTAGACTGTATTTTTCTTATCGGGCTGTGATGACTGAAAACTGATTCTAACATAAGAGAACATTTCCAAAAATATTGTCAAAACTGAGATGAATAAAAAATGATTGCAGTTGTAGATTTTTGTAAAGAAAAAAAAAAGCATAATAATAATCATAGATGTCCCAAATGTAATTAATACTGTAAGCTCACATGCATGTGTGTATTGAACCATGGTGGTAATTTATTTTATTTTATTTTTGCTGATTGTAAGAAGATCTTTATGGTTTCTTTGTAGGTCATGCAATATTTAAGCTCACATATCTAAGTAACCACGATTACAAAGCCCTGTACTTCGAGTGTGATGCTGCTACTGTCAATGAGATTGTGCTCAAGGTAGGATTGCTTTTTTTTAGTTATTTTTACTGAGTTTTTTGTGTATACATTTGATCATACTCACAGGAAGCATGTCGTTCCCTCTTCCTCTCCCAGGTGAACTACATCCTTGAATCCCGTGCCAGCACGTCAAGGGCAGAATACTTCGCCCAGAAACAACGCAAACTGAACCGTCGCACGAGTTTTAGTTTCCAGAAGGACAAAAAGTCGGGCCAGTAGAGCTGACACCGAACCAAACGGCTTGTGTGAACGGAGGCAAAGAGATAGACAGGAAAATATAAAGAATAGAAGGATAGCCAGAAGTTTTGATGAAAATATGAGACGGATGTCGAAATCAGCCTCTCAATGTCGGCCTTTTATGAACTGACGGTCCTTAATCATATCAGAGCACTAATGCTCTCTGCTGTCACTCGAATGTACTAGCAAAACCAACCAACAATCGAATTAAACAACTGATTAACATTTGAAGCCACAGCCATCGCCCAGACCCGACAAAACCACCGTCTGGACTCTGTATGCCACGGACCGAGAACTTGCTGCTGTTTGCGTCAAAGACTTCCTTCCACTGCCTCCAAACCCACTGTACATAAACACGCACCAAACGAACGCAGTCGGAAACTTACAAGCCAGAAAGAGCAAGCGAACCGTATTAGCTGTATCAAAAAGGTTAACTTAAACCGCATCGGACACTGACACGTAAAGGGATCGCAGTTGGTTTAGTTTTTTTACGAAATTGTAAATAGGAAACGCATTCAGGGTCTGACGACAAACCCTCTCTGGCCATAGTACTTCAGTGCCTGCTACAGATCAACAGGACGAATGCGTTCTTCGAGGTTTTAAGCATTGGCTGGTTTTTTTTTTTACCACCAGAGGAGGTTAACAGGTTAAGGAATGACTGGTTTTTAATGATCAAATATGAAATTAATAACTACTTTTTACTGTGACGTGTTTTTCCCCTCTGATTGCATATGCATATAAATATATATTATAACGAACCAATCGCCGTCTGTCTGTTTTCGACGGATGTTTTGGTTTATTCGGACTGTCCTCTTGGGCTGCAATGGGAATGTATGATCTTCTCGTCTCTGCCACATTTTTTATTTATAAATGTTAAAGATTAAACATTATTATACTAGGTTCGTTTCATCCGTCTCGAGCTGAAACTCTCGCTCTATAACTCCACTTCAAACGCTGCTGTTTTTAAACTGGATTCAGGGTGTTCCTTCTTTCCAAAACTGTTCTGACTCAGGTTTCCGACTGCCATGTTGTCTTGACTGATCTTGTTTTGTTTTTTTACGTCTGTCAAAGCCGGAGAGTGATGACTGGTACTCCGCTCAGCGCTGACGGATGGACAAAGAGAGCATGTGTTTTCCTGTGACGGGAATAACAGCTGAATAGACATTTCAAAAGAAACTTTATTTATAATATTCCGATGACCTGGGGGGGGGGTATCATGCGGCCTATGAAATCAATATTTGCTACAGTACATGTATACTGTATATAAGTAGATTTTCTAATTAAAGAATTGAACTGAAAAGATACGTTTTGTTCCGGAGTCTTTTGTTGGGTTTTCATGCATTTGCTGTTGCATAAGTTAGGAGGCATAATTGTGTTTAATTTTAAGATTGCTTCATTTGTACAATTCTATTGCAGTATTGCATGCATCTTTCACAGATAAGGCAATCCCAGAATGCATTGTGACATGACGCTCATTCAAGCCGGCAGATGAGTAATCAGTTATTTAATTTAATACATGTAAATGATTGATTATAAATAGCTCTGTTTCATTTGGAATGTAGTACTGTATCTCTAACTCTATTGAAATCAGTTGAGTCTCACATGTGTTTTGCTCAAGCGCCTTAAACCAAATGCACAGGGTTTTTTTTTTTTGTGTGTGTCATAGCTTAGGTTAGTGTCTTAAAGGGTGGCTCCCTATTTAAACAAAGCCAGGTTACTAGGTTTTACATTAAATCTACAGTTAAAAGTATGGAAATAAGATAAAATGTTGAAGGTAAGTTTTCAAGGACACATTATATTTACCATATTTTGTCTTTTTTTGTGTCCATATGGTTTGGTGTGTTGTCATCAATTCAATCTCTTAAAAATCATTTTCATGAATTGGAATAACACAAGTTTTTCATCTAGCATTTATACTTTAATATAAATTTTCAATGTTGCCTTGTCAACTAATTGAAGTCTAACATTGGTAAAACTGAAATTAAAACTGAACTGAACAAGCACATAAAGCACATACAATTACTGAAAATTAATTGAAATTAAAAAAAAAATATATATATATATATATATATATATATATATATTATACATTAAGCGAGTTCAAAATACTATGTAATGCTGTAATATAAGAAAAATATATTTAAAAAACTAAAATATATTGAAATAATAAAATAATGCTATAATATAATAATAAATTGTACTATAATAATGTTTGTTGGGTAGGGTTTAGTGCTGTTAGGTTGTTAGTTTCACTTCTGCAAGGAGCAAGTGATGTTTGAATGTGAAAACATCTGAACGATTTATTTACTTGCATATTAAAGTCAAAACAAGAAACATAATTTGCAACTGTAATACTGAAGTGTATTCAGCAAAAATATACTTCTTTAAAAAATATACTATATTATTATATCTTATACAATATCCAATACATCTTTTTTTCAGATCTTTTATTTACTGTTATTAACATTATCAATTAGCATTATTATTAACATGTCATTAACAATAACCAGCATTAAATTACTGTTTTGCTTACTGTAAAATGCCCTGTGTTAACTATACCTATAATAGTATCCTAAACAGATTGACAGTAAAAGCATGGCTCTAGCAATGAAGAGGTCATGGGTTTGATTCCCGGGAAAGCTGATCAAATGCAATGGATTTTAATGTCGCTTTGGATAAAAGTGTCTGCCAAATGCATAATTGTATTAGTTACAGTCTACTTTTGATTAATGTAATGTATCTTTTGATGAAAGATCAAAAGACCGTTATAAGACCACCAAAATGTATTAATAAAGTAAAAGTGATTTCATGCCGACTTTAACAGCAGTCATGCTACAGTCTTTTAAATCAAGGCACTGCATGAAAAATGGTGCGTGTTGTCAAATGCAGTGACGTGTCCACTTCCTTCATACAGTCACTGGGTGAGTTTGGACTCTGTATAATGTAGAGAAATCTCTTTGTTCAAACATGAATACAAAGCCAAGAACGTTTGTTAGCTTCTGGCTAGTGCGGGTCTCTCCTCTGTCACATTTAGTTTGCTTTGCTCCACCACCCCTCAGGCCTGGAGAGAGCCAGACACCAACTGAACCAGGAGTCATCCAGCACTCGCTGCTTCATCTGACACTTCAGTACAGTGAGAAAAAACTATTTGCTGTAGGATTTACTGGACCACAGTGAATATTGTTTCAAATTTCACAAATAATTACAAAGAAACTGCAAGTAACACACCAAATTATTATTTTTATCAAACTATTTTCTTGAAAACTATATATATAGGACAGACGGACAGATATATTTGAATATATACTTTAAGAATACATGTCGTGTCACACACACACACACACACGACATGTATTCTTTATTTATATATATATATATATATATATATAAAAAAAAAATTACCATTTCAATTTTGTAGGATTTTCTTTTTTTTTTTTTACACCAAAACAAAACAGAAGTAATAATTGCAGTAATTGAATTATATATATATATATATATATATATATATATATATATATATATATATATATACACACACACACACACAATATATATATATTAAAATTGTGGTACTATTTTAGTATGTACAATTTTTATATTAAAATTATATTTGTATATCATATATGTTCAAATTATAAGTAAATTACATACTATATATTTATATATGAAAATATCATAAATATATAATATATGGATAGTCTTGTTTCGATTACCTTTGTGTTTTATTTAAATACATTTTAGTCAAAACTTTAGTTAATGTTTGTCTGACTGTTAAATCCGAACAGCTTTATTATTGATCTGTATCTTTTGTATTGCGTTTTATATGAATTCTGCAATAGATTCGACATTTTCATTTTTTCATGTTGTTCATCTGGATCTCTTAACAGCAATTCTAAGATCTACTTTTTGATTAATGGATTCAACTTTCCCTCAGTGTTTCCATTTTGAACAGGGATCAGCAAATTCATCCGAACATGAAGAACTCCACAGTGTTTGCCCCAAGATCAGATGCATGAATGCTGTTTAAGAAACCACTGATTGTATTTCACTTTGCAGTGTAGAGAAAAAGACCAATGTACTTCAGTTAAAAAGGATGCAAGCAGCAGCACTTCAACAACAGGTAAGGACTCTCGCCTCGGGTTAAACACTGTGAATCAGAGCCCAGCTGGCTGAGGACACATCCTTACAGACGCCTCTGTCTCCAGGTTCTTCTGCAGCTGTGGCCCCTGAGAGATCTTTTTCTGCCCTCCTTGAGAAACAGCCATAGACACTGGTTAAAAATATCCTGAGACCTCGCCACTACCGAGACAATAAACTTAATGCAGAGTGACAGTCATGGAGCCGGAGATGGATTTTCTCAGTTCTTGTTGCAGGAGAAAGAGGCTTGTTTTTGCTTTCTCTGCCGTCTGAGCGCTGTGAACATCTCCTCGGCTTGTTTTGGCTCTGCAGCACTGCATCCTCACTGGACTCTTTCCAGATGGTGTCAGTTTTGGCTGTGTTCTTCTGAGTGCAATTGTTTTGATGGCTTTCAGTCCACTAGCTTTGAATGTTGATGCAGTGTTAGTATCATTGTTTTCAGACATGCCTGGGAATTTTTTAAGGATAAGTTATTTTAAAGTGTGTGTGTGTGTGTGCGTGCATACAAAATACATGCAATCTTATATATATATAAACTATGGATTTGAGCAATTAATGCATCTGGTGTATCTGATGTATCTGGTCAGTGCATTTAGAAGCATGAAAAATAGTAGCATTATTCGAATTATAGAATTAATAGAAAAATAATGCACACCCAAGGTGTTATTTTTCTAAGAATTCAACAACCTGGAGTCAATTATTCCTTATATGTATGTATGTATATATATATATATATATATATATATATATATATATATATATATATATATATATATATAAGATTGCATGTTTGTATGCACATATTACATATATTGCACTATGTGGGTACAGCACAGTCATTTTGTCATTTATTAAAAATAAAAATCACAAGGTTATGTGACTGTTTTATTAAAGCACCAGGCACATTTAGCAAACTAAGCAGGCAATATAGACCACGAGCCACATTCATAACGCCGCGTGTTTGTATGATTTATTCCAGGCAGCCTGGAGCAGTAAAATGCATTTTCACGTATCCATCTTTCTCCATGGTTATCCTCTGTGTGTTTTCCAGCAGCAGCAGATCTTCAGGCAGAAGCTGACTGCCCTCTACAGGCGACAGATGCAAACTGAGCACGTGCTTATATTCTGCAAAACACGCACGCTTCTGAATCTGAACACACTGACCAGATACATCTTAGGTGTTGATACAGATACATCTTAGGTGTTGTGCATTATTCACTTAATTTAAGCGCATTAACTGTGTGATGTATTGCAAGTTTACCTTTTTGAGACTGTTGAAAAATAGAGAGTAAAGCTGTGGTCTATGACAGACATTCCGTCTCGTGTATTATTTGAGTAGGTACATCACACACAGCTTTACTCTTGTGTATTTTTCAACGCCCCCGAACATTACCCAACATTCCCAGCACTGACGCTACGGAATCTCTATAGTCTCAAAAAGGTAAACTTGCAATACATCACAAACTGCTAAAATACATAAAGTTAAAATCTGCATTGTAATGTTTCAAAGCACATCGCTCAACAGTATTTTGATCTACTCCCAGGTTAAATAAATCTCTGTTAATCCAATCAGAGTTATGGATAAACTCACTAAATTAAAAAAAAATATATATATATATATATATTATAAATCTGACCTTACATGTTCGAGACTATATCACTATATGTTTTCGAATGTATAAACTAACTTAACACGTTTCACTTGTCACTGCACTGATAGAGCAAGATAATTATTTTATTTGTCCGCCTTCATTTTTCATATGATGTTAAATTTGTCACATTCTTTAATCTCTATCCCTTTAGCAAAACCTTTAACCTTTAGTTTATAATCTCGCTGGGTCTCTTGCGAGAAGTAAATCAAACTTTCTTTGTGTTGCAAGGCTCGTGATTGGCTGTTCGCCAGTGATGTCACACATTCATGTGCACGCGCTCCACAAACTCAGGATCAAAGAAAGTTGAAGAACAGCATCATGGTACCAACGAACCCAGATTTGGAGAGGTTTGGTTTTTTTCAACTCAAAACTAATCCTGTAACTCTGAGTTTGTTCAGCTACCATCATGGTACCCTGGAGGTTAAACAAAGTAACATGTGACGTCATCGTTATACATTTCAGAACGTGTTGTTTCCTACCAAAGACAAAAAGACAATGTAAAAATACTGACAGATACTTTTTAATAGCACGCTCTGTTTGATCACGTGATTTTAACAACTCACTACGTTCAAAAGTTTTTTTTTTTTGTCTTATCAGCTGAACAATCAGTATCTGTTGCTCAACAACTATACCCTTACGAAAATTAACCATGATTTTATTGTAGCAAAAGTGTAGTAACCATGTTTTATTATTATTATTATTATTTGTATTATTTAATATTGATTACCATTTGTATAACCACAGTTTTACTATAAAAAATATCAATATAAACAAGTGAAACATGGTTTAACCACAGTAACCATGTTTTTATTTATGGTAAAACCGTGGTTAATTTCGTAATTGCACTTCTGACCCTCACAGCCTCGTTTTCATTCCTGTCAAATATGGCGCTGCCCTCACTAAGGTCTGTCACATGGTGAAAAGAACAGAAAAGGTAAAATCTTCTTACACACCGCATGGTGGAGCCACAGCATTACGACTTTGTTTGTCTTAATAATTATATGACAACAGAAACAATCTTTCAAAGACACACTTTTTTTTATTTAAGCTTTAGGTTTTCTCTCTCTCTCTGCGAGACCGTGTCATCGTCTCATTAGTTTTCAGCATAACAGCGACGGTCGACACACTGACCTTGAAAAATATCACTCCTACTATATATTTCATATATTTTACTATATACTTTATCCCTCATAAACAGCATATTTGCACATATCCAGGCATGTTAGTTATATTAGTATAATGTGATAGAAAAAATAGAATCACATGCAATCATTTCTTTCTGTTTACCACTGTGTATGTACACTCTGCCGGGCCAAAACACCTGAAGATGTGCTATAGCGGTTCTGCTAGTGTTCTGAGTTCAGACAGAAGGAAGTGCAGGGTTGTGCTGTGACATGAATTCATCAAGTAAAGCAGTAAACACATATGTCGAGCAAAGTATAACTGAGATTCAAGGAAAAAAAAACCTGCTTTGGATATGAAATAGGAACCAGTACATGACAAGATGTTACAGGTATTGGTTCACTGATTCTTGAGTACTGGGACAAAACAGTTTACCAAATTGAAGAAGAAAACTACTAATTTTTGAGTATCTTTTTTTTTTTCACTGTAACAGTGTGTTTCTTCGTGTCAATACAGACAGATAAAAACATGTTCTGTTAGGTCAGATACTTAAGGATAACAAATCCAGCATTACACTTCAAGAACGAATTGATAATACAGGATGGTTTTAAACAGACTGTCAATGCATCTGTTGACATAAATCTGAGTTTGCACGTAGTAATACATTTTTCTGCTGCTGCTCGCTATTAACATACCTACTAATGGCAGGACAACTTTGTGCCGTAACTCAAGAATCAGTGCTGTGTTTTGCTACCACATGTTGCATTTGTATTGTAGCATGTCAAATTGTAAAAAAATCTGAAATCTAACTGTGAAACAAGTGAAAACAAAACCAAACAAACACACACCAATATTTTTTCAAGCTTAATAACCAATATAGCATACATCAACTCTGATTCCATTTTTCTAGAGACGAAACTACAGCTGCATCTGATATCATATCCCTCGTAATCTTAACAGCTACTAAAATATTTCCAAGTCTAATAGGTGATCACAAGGAAACTCTATCAATGACAGGCATATAAGAGATATCTAGGTTCACAGTGTTTCTGATGGAACAGTACTGGCCAACACCTAATGTGCAGCACATCACTGATACCAATATTTTCCAAATTTTGTCTTCAAGTACATTATTGCTCAAGTAATTCTACTAAACATACATAAAAGCACCAAATACTTCATTAAACCGAAACCTAAATTACGTAAACCACTTGCAAAAATGAGTTTACCAGGTTGGAGCACAAAATTCTAGGTGTTGCTTAATTCTAAGCATCTCTCTTTTTAATTAAAGCTGTTCCTCAAAGTACATTTAATATCCACGACCTTTTGTATGTACTGTGTTTCTACTCTGCATTAAATTCTTCTTTCTTTAACTATATAATAATACAATATTATATAATATAACATAATGCCTGTATATAATATATCAATAAAATTCATATTATTTTAAGTGATAAAAAGAAAAACAGTTTTATATTTCTTTAGCCATAACATTTTCAACATGTTGGTAATGTTTTTTGTTTTTTTTTTGCATAGGAAAAAATATTCAGCTCTGATATTAATAGGTACATAATTCTGTAGTTTTCAAAATAAATAAGGATTGTTTTTTTCTCTCTATCTTCATGGACAATAAAATAATATAAAAAGAGAATTGCTACAAAGAAAATAATGGCAGTAATTGCCAGTGAAGCATAAATGAACAAATCCTGGGACTAGATATCAAATCGATGAATAAACAGCGTGAATTACTCATATTCAACACCTGATGGGCAATATTCCAACATTGTATAATACTGACCTTGCAGACATGAACACAGTTTTTTTTTCAGTACCAAAATACATATCTACAAACATTTATAACAAATAAGCTTGATGTATTTAGATATGTACTATAGTGAGATCTATGCTTTAATATATAAAAGGTGCACTTGTTTAAATAATGTCATCTAGGAGATGTGGGTTGGCTACCCAGTCCAAAGTTCGTGGCTCAGAGGCTGCCATTATCATGCACATGAACTGCTTGCCCGTCCTTTTATCAATTGGGTAAATAGTAGTTGGCGTGAACCTCCTGTTATTCTCAACAAACTCACAGAGCTTTTGGTAGACATTGGGATACTCATGGCGAAGAAACACCCCACGTATCCTCAACTCCCGCTGAATGTTGATGAAGCAGATTTCCCGGGCTTTCCTTCCCTCCTCACCTTCCTTGTCAATGTCTGCCATACCTGGCGGTGGGGTCAGGATCAACGTCTCCATGTCGCTTTCCTTCCGATGGACCTTTTTTTCTGGGCTGTAGGAGGCCAGAGCAATCTTGGCAAACTTCCTGACGGTTGGGGCTTGGACCCTTGGCGATGGTCCGTCAGGAACTTGTTCACCAACAGCGATGGATACATTCAAGAGAAAACATTCATTAGGGTCATATGCATTTCCTGCTTCTTGGAGCTCCTTGCAATATTCCCCAAGGTTATCCTTGAAGCTCTCCAGCTCACGGAGAGATAAGTATGTTGGCGACATGAGTAGACTTTCTAGTCCAAACTGAAGGAAATTTGTGGATGAACCTGGATTTGGAAATCCCAAAAACAAGACTCCTCTGCCTCGAGACAGGTATCCCACTTTGGCTATACGGGAGAAAGCTTTATGGACTTCTGTGGTTTCTCGACAGTGCTTAATAATGTGGCGACACACGCTACTGATTCGCCCATAGAGGCAGCTCTCCTTGTGGACATCCCAGTCTTCACGGCGACAGTTGCGAGAGCAGTAGTAGGTATAGCAGCTGTGACAGGACTTAAAGTAGAGGCAGGCGTTAAACAAGGTCTCAGTCCGACGGCATTTATTGTTTGAACACATCATTGTGTCGTCCTCATCGGGACTCTTGTCAGGGGAGCACTCTTCTGTACTTCTCAGGCCGTCACAACTCCCATCGGTGTCTCTTAGTGTGTCAGGATCTATTTTTATTGAAGTGGGTTGTTTGTCAAGTGGCATGCCACTTTCAGATCCTGCCATCGAATCCTTTCTCGCTGAAGATACTGCTTCTTCATCATCAATGAGCTTTTTGAGTTGATCAAGCATGTCTTCACTGGTCCTCCTACGTGGAGGTTTGTAATCGATGACAAGGTCAGCTAGAAGCTCATCAAGCTGCTCTAAACTTTGCTGTAGGGATGTGCTGCTGTGCGTTTTCTCTTTGGTAGATTCTCCAAAGCAGGATTTTGCTTCACGTTGAGGGGTTTCTTGATTTGGGGCACTTTTTGAATCCAACACATCCCAACTTGCAGAGCGTGCTTCTGGTTTACTAAGATTGCTTGATCTGATATCATTATCTGTGATGGTAATCTCAGGTGTGACAAACCACAGTTTACTCGAAGAGCTCCTGGCCTCAGTTGGACTTTTGTCAATCAAAGAGTTTTCAGATAAAGACAGTGCAGCATAACGCCTTGGTGAGCTGGAAAGGTTGACAACCACAGGTTTTGGTCTTTCACTTGAAGTTTGTGGTACCCCCTGACAAAGAAGATTCTCATCACTTTTCCCTCGGGGTACTGGCTGTTCTCGCTCTACATGGGTGTCAAGGATGTTATCCCATGATCTTGAGTACGGTCTTGGGTCTGTTACTGTTCTTGCAGGCTCCATGCATGGATTGGCATACCAAGTTGTGAGCTTTGGCTCTTGTCTAACTCTTGTGGGAGTAACCTGTGATACATACGAGGAAGGGTAATGGCTTGAGTAACTGGACACTTCTGAGCCGTACCAGTCCTCTGACTGAGGTTGCACCACACGGGCATGCCGTCTTCCCTCTGTGTAATATGCCCTTGTGGGAATATGATGCTCCATTGGTGGCGTGTAGGGGTTGGCCATGTAGAAGATCCGAGGGGGGGCCGTTTGAATTTGATATGTCCTTGGGTCATCACCATAGAAAGTCCTAGCTGGAGGTGTTTGTATTATATACGCCCCTGGCTCACTTGCTGCATAGGTTTTAGGGTACACAGGCTGTCCAGGGTAATGGTAGGTGTCGATTTCTGTGAAATATGGCCGGGAAGGTACAGTATGAACAATGTGAGTCCTTGGATCTTGTACATACGGTACTTTAGGTGAATAGGGTTGGCTAGGAATGCTGTATCGGTCATCTTGATAATAAGTCCTTGATGGAGCTGAAGATCCATACTTCCCCAAATCCTCCGCATAGAAGAATTTAGTTGGCACATTGGGGCTTGAATGAGCCCTTCGTTCCCGTCCATATTGTTCCCTTGGCTCCCGTGGTGAGACCACCTTTTGTAAAGGGATCTCCATAGGCTGTATGTAGCTATTTGGCATACTTTGCGAATACTGGTACTTCTGCCTGGACTCTCCAGTGAAGGAGTCAGTGGGAGTTGATGTCCTCGAAGTGGAGAAATGGCGAGGCACTGTCAGACTCCGACTGCCACTGCTGGGATACTTCTGCCATGGTATGTCCACATGAGGTATAGCTGCCTTTCGGCCTCCTTGCTGCACAGCCGACTCATCTGGTTTGATGTCCACCCGGCACCGAACATGAGGACTAGTAGCAGGTTTCTCTTGTTTTCCTTCGTCAAAGCCTTCAGATACATATACAGGGGAATACCTGCTTGTATCACTCCTCTGCGGCTGTAGTTTGATGGGATGTACTTCATTCAAGTGTGCCCTCGTGGCAGCATAGGAAGACTCTTTTCTTGGGGAAACTTCCGGCCTTGGCTGAGTGTTTCGATGCGTCCTTTGAGCTTCCCGGCCCCTCCTTGCCACTGGAGGGGAAGCATCAAAAGATACAGGAGTTAGGCTGGTCTGAACCCGTGAGGCACTTCTAGATCTAGTCCTCCTCTTTTGTTCTGTCACAGCAATTTCAGCAGACATCTCAGCAGTCATTGGCTGGGACGTGAGACGGTAGCTTAATATGTCTGGGGAAGAAAACCGGTGGAGTCCATGCCCTTGTTGGCGACCTAAGGCATTCCAGGCAACCTCTGGATTGGCCGCATACCTTTCAGCCCTTCGGTATGGGTACTCCATTGCTATGGTATGATATCTGGGTTTGTCCATAGACTCTGTGTCAAAGTTACGGCAGTGCCTCTTTTTGCTTTTGCTTTTTCGAGTGTTCTCCAGTTTGCTGATGGATGGGGAATCACATTGTTTTGAGGGATGAAAGGCTTTGGAGTGGTTCGAGAGGGAGTTCACTTTAACATCTTGATACACTGTTGATACTAGTATATCAGGTGGATCTGTGCGTGTCATCTTAATGAGGCTCTTCTAATTTTCCCCATTAAATTTGTTTAGGTTAAGGTTCCCTGCAAGAAAGGAAGAAAATAAAACAAGATTAGTACAAGTTGCATTCAAACCACCTTATGGATATGATCTGTAATACTAAGTGTGAATGCAAACAGTGTTTTTAGGAAGTGGCTGATAACCATTAAAAAAAAACATTAAATTTAAATAGTCCGTATTTAATATTGTAAACAATAACCGCATAATATTCAGTATCCTATAGCCTCACACTGTTCATCATTATTTGATAAGCATTGCATGTGTAAGTTTACCCTGGGGAGCAACTCGTCAAGTCAAGATTAAGTGCAAATCTACACATCAAATAAACCTAATTCTGATTCTGTTATTGTTTAACTGCATTGTGTTGTTCAGCAAAATATGTTGGCAGGATGTATGCAAGTAATTTGGTTGGATGATATTTCCCCTGGTAACAACTTCATCTCATAATCATCATAGTACATACACATACACATACTCAACAGAATTGCACTGAATCCCTAGTACAAAATTTTTTCTTTTCACCCGTAAATCGCTTAAGAACGCTTATGTAATTCAAAACTTTTTTTTTCTCTTATGCTTGGCTTCAAATTAAACTTACATCAGTTTAAATCTGCAGGTTTAAGGCAGTACAAAAATAGTGTCTTCAGTCTAAATTAGGCTCTTTGAAGGCTCTTCGACATCTTGTCATTCTCAAAAACCTTATGTAAAACAGGTGCAATCATTTGTCATGAAGATCCGTATTATACAAAGAGGACACAGCTGGAATAATGCATGTTGTCATTAAAGATACAATCAAAGTAATGCTTGCAACGGAATACACTAGTCAACATTTAAAGTGGATCAAAGCTGTCCTAAAATTAAAAGCACTCTTGTCTTAGGAAAACTTTGATGTGCCTTTTTGATCCACTGTAAATGTTGACTACTGTATATACACTTCTAGATTTTTTTTCAATTCACATTTAGTTCCCACTATAGTCAATGTCTGTTTTTTTGCAAAAGGGAGATTAAATGGATTTCAAGACCTCCTCACATCTTTTTTCTACTATGGATATTATGTAAAGAAGGAACTGACACTTTTACAAACATGACTATGCCCAGACGCTGTTTACTCACCGAGTGTTAGTCTGGCAGCTTTTCACACTGCTGCACGCAATTGAGTAATGCATGTGCATATGGAACACCCACCGTCTACCAACATAAGCATTGTCACCAGACTTGTGCATGCAACATATTTTATTTCCCCAACTAATTTGTAAATGCATCATTAGTTAAAAAAATATGTATAAATTTATTCTAGAAAAAAAAGAGTCCAGGAAAACGGCAGGAACAATGACACAAGATTGTCTTAGATGATGACAAGGAAAGCGCTTTTAAAAATCCATTTTAATGTTAATAAATGCAATGTTTGTATTCATGTTGGTTTCATATGTCCAATGACAAAATAATACAATATTTTCCTTACACCACTTGTGTACACATAATTGTATAATAATAATAATAATAATAATAATAATAATAATTTTCATTTAAAATATCACGAAAATTTTTATGTTGTAATGCTGTGCCCAACATTCCAGAGTTTTCCAGTCTCAGGGTAAATAAACCCCTTAAAAATTTTAATTGAAGCCCCAAAACAATATCAAAATCAAATGTAATTCTTAAAAAAATTAAATAAAAATAAAAATCATCATAGAAGAGGTATATGAATTATATTTAAATCTATTTTTGCATAATTCCATAAAATTTAAAAACAAGGTACGGACCCCAAAAATAATGAACAACAAAGACAAACTGTTTGCAGCACATAAAAGCTGTCATAATTATCAGTGATGACCTTGATCCCTTAACAGAACTGAGCACTAAGCTTCACACATTTCACATAATTGAACAAGAAAGCACCGCACAATTTCCTCATTAGCAAATGCTTTTTTTTATTTTTTATTATTATATGATAAATCTTATGTACATTATGTATTCTTTTTAGTTCTATATAAGGAAAGAAGCCACTAAATCATGACAGCAGGAAATGGGTAAGGTCAAATTAAATCACACAACACATTAAATCATTTTCCATTATCTTCATTATTGTTATTTGTTTTAATTAATTAATCAAGTAATTTATTATTCATGGATCTGGTTAATTTAAAATTGCATGCAGTTTTGTTTCAATTACTTATTCAGTATGTGTGAATATTAAATTGTTCTGGAAGGCAAAAGAGCCTTACAGTGACTTCATACTGGCATAATATGAAACACCTTTAACCAAGATTGATCTGGAAGAATACAATGCAAAAATTATTTTATTAGGATCATTGTCTTGTTTTCCAAAACAAATATCTAAACATAAATCAAGATACATTTACTTGAGAAGCAAAACTACATGATATTAAAGGAACAGCTCACACAAAAATGAAAATTTGTAATGAAAACGATGTATTGCCTTGCATTTTATGAATCACCTAAATATTTTCTTTACTGTTCTACTGAAGAAAAAGTCACCTGTCCTAGATGGCCTGAGGGTGAGCAAATTAACAGTACATTTTCGTTTTTTGGGTAAACTATCCCTTTGAGTCTGAGTGATGCCACTGAGTGATGCATATAGTGCACTTTTAATTTGAAATAGATTTGCTATGAGGGTTAACAGGGACATTTGTTCAGCAGCTCACTGAAAAAAAAAAAAAAAAAAAAAAAAAAATTGCCAACTCCAGCAATAAGGGCACTCAAAGGAGTCAAGACTTTGGCCTTTCCGTGGCCTTTGACCTTGTCATCTGTAAAGTGTGTGAACATGCCCGTATTGCACCGTCTCATTGCTGCTGATGCCAGCCGACCCTTTTAACCCAGCACAGAGCTACAGATGGATGTGAATTATTGAACATATGAGCCTCTTTACCGCCACACGTTTCCTCTGTGGTTGCTTTTCTCTTTACTGTAGACTAAATGTACTATGTTAGAAAGAACTGTACATTAAGTATCCATGAAATGCATGGAAATGTGAGGTTTATCCAGCTATGAATGGAGTGACAACCTGAACAAATATTTTGACAAAGCAAACGGCACTCCTTAAAATGCAACCCAAAATGTTCATGTATGAAACGTATGCAATGCACTCACATACACAACAACAGTCTGTATAAACCAGCCTATATATACTGTATATATACTAATGTAATCAGCATGATTTTTCCTTTTGTATGAAGCAGTTCACATGCAGTATAAGTATATATATACTTTAACAGTTAATAAATTATATTAAAATAATGCTGAGCAAAAATCACAAAGCAGTCCAACGTAGGTTCAGTTTCAAGTTCTTTGAAATCACAAGTGGAATAATTTTGCTTGAGAAACAGATATTTCATGTGCACGCACAAACACACTTTCTAAAGACGCAAATGAAAGTCAAGGTTTCTTGCTCAGACTTTCAAGCCTTTTAACACACACTGATTATTTCTTGATGTGAATTCCTCAGACCCTTCCTATCAGACCCCATCAGTCTTATAAACGGCAGTCTAGTCTCATAATGCTACACATTACTGCAGACTTGAATAGATCCTTTCCATGCCAATGCGGTCCATTCCTCGCTGAAGGCCCGGTGCTAATTTTGCATAATGAGCCCATTCGATATGGGGGACATTGGGAGTGTTGTGAAAGGCTTGGAAACAAAAAAACTCCCAATCCTGCAGCTTGAGCTTTTAAACGAACACTGCAAAAATGCAGATCTGTGACAGAAAAGCATCACTGCCGGTGTGGGAAATAAAGCAATCATGGGACGTACTGTAGCAAGGCTGGTCTGAGTCATGATCTGTGAAAAATCATTGATGACAGACTCCATCAAAACCTGCTCCCTCCCGTACGACCATCTGTTCAGGCTGATCTGGCAACACCCAATGCCTCCACACACCCATTAAATACCTGATGAACTTATGTTCATCTAACATAGAAAATACCAGCGTTTTACCTGCAATAGAACATTATGCTGAATAGGTTTCTTAAGTATGAGGCAGCAAGATTTTTTAATGTTTTTGAAAGAAGTCTTTTATGCTCACAGAGGTTGATTTGAATTGATCAAAAATACAGTAAAATTTTTACATATTATTAGAATTTAAAATAACTCTTTGCTATTTGAATATATTTGAAAATATAATTTATCATTGTGATTCAAATCTGATTTTTCAGCATCATTACGTGTCACACGATCCTTTAGAAATCATATTATGCTGATTTGCTGAACTTTTTCATTAGTAATTCTTTAGTAATTATATATTTGCAGCATGCAGTTTTGTAAAACATTTAAAGAATGTAACTGACACAGAGATAATTATAGTTATTTTAAATTCATGATCAACTACTAAAGATTTTACTCGTTTAATGTTAAAATGAAGGGCTAAATTAAACAGTATGGAACAATACGAGGGTGAATAAATGATGACAGAATATGCATTTTTGGGTGAACTATCCCTTAACTATTCACTAACATCCATGAAAAAGTGATATTCAGAAAGACACTGACATCAGCAGACAACATCATTTCCTCCTCCCCGTTTCTCCCGGTTGCTCCCGACTATCCCATCATATTCCCAGCCAAAGAGCTTCCCAGTATCTGACCCTGTCTTTGCGCAGCGTCTGTGCTGTCAGTCAATCTCTAATCTCTGTAATCAACTTTCACTCGTGAACATGACAGGAGTTTGTCTCATAAAATCAGAACCAGGCCAAGTCAAACACAGGCCACAAACCGTCCCTGGGGACGCACTACAGGCGGGTCACGACTGCCCTAATCTACAGAGTCCAAAAACGGTGCCACAGAATAATTCATGTGGAAAAAATGAACCTTATTTATGATCCGCAAGAGGCTCTGCTTTAAAAGGTATACAGTAGTCTCAAGCATCTCATTAAAGTTGCGTGTTTTACCACAAAATCCAAAATGTAAAAAATAGCCAAGCTAACGATTAAAAAATTCACCTCTATTGGGTTTTTATTTTGTTGCCCCACAATAATTCATGTAAAAATATCTAGTTTTGCAAGCCTAAACCTTCTGTTCTGCACTCATGCATCTCACAAAGAATGGCACATTTTTACCCCAAAAATCAAAAGAAAAAAGCAAGAAATTTTCACAATAATCATTAAAAAATGCAACTTTGTAATATTTTTTGTTGCCACAAAAATTTGTGAAAATATGCAGCTAGTTAGGTCTGATCCGAAATAGGTTTTGCTTTTGTGCAACTCACAAAAAATTGCATAATTTGCCCAAATATAAAAAAAGAAATGGTTTTAAAATGCACCTTTGTTGTTTTTATCGTGCTGCCACATGATGATTCACATCAAAAGCAGTTTACAAGCCTGAGTCTAATTTCTGATGCACAAGACATTCTGCTTTTAAATGCAGTCAAATCAAATTGATATTTTGCCACAAAATCAAAAGAAACTGTCGTGACAATGGTTTAGAATGCACTTTTTGGGGTGAAATATGACCCAGACATTCATCCAGATTAGAACCAGGCAATGTTATCTATTTGTAGAACAATATAAAACACATGTAGAAGCTAAATCATTCTATGCACTAAAAGCAAACTTTATCTGCATCATCTAACATCTAACCACAAAGCACTCCTAACCGCAGGGAAGAGAGAGTATGAGAAAGACCCCTTCAATTAAACTCTTTTGAGTGAATCACGCTTTGTAGAAGCTCCTTGACCCATATGAGCAAACAGAAAGATGCAATCGCCAGAGCGGAGATAGCTAATTTTTTCACATCGGAGTATGCCAGGGCATTTATAAAACAAGCTAAAAATAACACAACGTCAGGATTCAGTCGAAGAGAAGATCTGATCATGCACTAATTAATCGGTCACATCATACACTTTTTATCGCTTAAAATTATTTTTCACCGAGGTCCACTCAAAGTTTAGATTTTACTTGCCAAGATATAACTATACAGTCTTTTAGGAAAAGTAGTTAGCTATACTACAAGCTACTGTTAAGTATAGTACAGTAGTTGTTAGGTACACTGAAGTTATATAAGAGGGCAATATCTTTTAAACAGCAATTATCAGATGACATGATTCAAACAGAAACACAAAAATAAGGACATTAGAGAGATGCAAAGTTAATATTAGTGCATATACATTTAAACATTTACACTGAACATCAAGCAAACCAAACAACACAATGATTTATTCACATAATTTTGAATCATATTTCAAAACAAAGTATTTGACATGCATTTCACACAAAAAAATAATAATAATTTTTAAACTAGCTCATTTAAATGAACCATCAAATGAAGTAACACTAAAATGAAATGTCTAAGACACGTTGACTGAAAATTATGATTATGTTACTAGTACTGGTTTTTATGGAAGCTTGTTTCTGCCATATGGCAAAAAATAATAAAATAAAGATATAATCTAACTATTCTGAGTTCATATTTTACAATTTACACTTTTTTTTCTCATAATTGTGAGGTATAAAAGCAGAATCGCAAGATTTACAGGTGCATCTCAATAAATTAGAATGTCGTGAAAGAGTTAATTTCAGTAATTCAACTCAAATTGTGAAACTCGTGAATTAAATTCAATGCACACAGACTGAAGTTGTTTAAGTCTTTGGTTCTTTTAATTGTGATGATTTTGGCTCACATTTAACAAAAACCCACCAATTCACTCTCAAAAAATCTGAATATGGTGACATGCCAATCAACTCAAAACACCTGCAGAGGTTTCCAGAGCCTTTAAAATAGTCTCTCAGTTTGGTTCACTAGGCTACACAATCATGGGGAAGACTGATCTGACAGATGTCCAGAAGACAATCACTGACACCCTTCACAAGGAGGGTAAGCAACAAACATTCATTGCCAAATAAGCTGGCTGTTCACAGAGTGCTGTATCCAAGCATGTTAACAGAAAGTTGAGTGGAAGGAAAAAGATGCACAACCAACCGAGTGAACCACAGCCTAATGAGGATTGTCAAGCATAATCAATTCAAGAATTTGAGTGAACTTCACAAGGAATGGACTGAGGCTGGGGTGAAGGCATACAGAGCCACCACACACAGACGTGTCAAGGAATTTGCTGAACCACAGACAACGTCAGAGGCATCTTAACTGAACTAAGGAGAAGAAGAACTGTACTGTTGCCCAGTGGTCCAAAGTCCTCTTTTCAGATGAGAGCAAGTTTTGTATTTCATTTGGAAACTAAGCTCCTAGAGTCTGGAGGAATGGTGGATAAGCTAATAGCCTAAGTAGCTTGAAGTCCAGCGTTAAGTTTCCACAGTCTGATTTATTTTGGGTGGAAACCCCAGAAATTTTGGAGCACTTGGTGCTTCCTTTGGCTGACCAGCTTTTTAAAGATGCTCATTTTAAAAATTTCATTTTCCAGCAGGATTTGGCACCTGTCCACACTGCCAAAAACACCAAAAGTTGATTAAATAACCATAGTGTTGGTGTGATTGACTGGCCAGCAAACTCACCAGACCTGAACCCCAGAGAGAATCTATGGAGTAATTTTCAAGAGGAAAATGAGAAACAAAAGACAAAACAATGCAGATGAGCTGAAGGCCAATGTCAAAGAAACCTGTGCTTCCAGACCACTTCAGCAGTGCCACAAACTGATCATCTTCATGCCACGCCGAACTGAAGGAGTAATTAAAGCAAAAGGAGCCCTTACCAAGTATTGAGTACATGTACAGTAAATTAAGATACTTCCCAGAAGGACAACAATTCACAAAAAAATATTTTTTATTGGTCTAATATGAAGTATTCTAATTTGTTGAGATTTTTTGTGGGTTTTTGTTAAATGTAAGCCAAAATCATCACAATTAAAAGAACCAAAGACTCAAACTACTTCAGTCTGTGTGCATTGAATTTATTTTGAATAACATTGAATTTGAATAACTGAAATAAACTTTTCCACGAAATTCCAATTTATTGAGATGCACCTGTAAACACAGTTTTAGGAAAAAAAATAATAGTGATATAAAAAAAAAAATATTTTTTGTTATTTAAAAAATTGTTATTCTATATATCTACACACACACACACACAAACTAATCAAAATGACAAAAGATTAATATTAATTGAATATTAACATTAAAATATAAAAATAAAAGCTCATTGAAATTTATTGAAGAGCCAGTAAGATGAAAATTCTAAGCATCCACTGTTTATAAGTCCTGATTTAAATCCTAATTTAAATCCATCCAAAGTTAAAAAACATTGTCATTTTGTTAAAATATCATTTTAAAATTAACTAAATTCTCAGAGATCCCCAAACGGTTCGCGCGAAGCTGTTCAAAAGATTCAGTTTCCTTAAACCCCACCTTTCGGTAGCATACTGTGTTCTGATTGGTCAACTAACATAGTCAGGTTTGATTGGTTGTTCCGCACACACCTCCACGGTAAACTATGCGTTAGCATCTGTTTGGGATGAATTATGTCTTATTCCTCTCATCGCGAAGCAAACAGTAAAATAAAAAACTTGAACAGTCTTGCTGCTTTTTCTTCTGTGTGGGTGTATTCAAGCCTCGCGCTTCAGTTTGAATCTGAATAGCGCGTTCAGCGCGGGGGCGTGGTCACATTAGATATAACAAGGGAGACATGAAAAACAGACATCACGTTGTTTTCATATGGATTACTTTATTACAGAATATCTGTTTTTGGCAGCACTTGTTTAGTTTTAAAGTAGACATGTCAAGCTTTCTATAGATATCTCTCTCAAGTCTCTTCGTTGAGTATTCACGGAGTTACACTTCATTTTAATGACGTGTTAGTAAATGAAGATCAGCGCAGAGAAAGGCTGCAGACAGCACACATACTGATAGGACGCTCGGGAGAAAACAAACACATAACTTCATAATCATACTTTGCGGTGTGATTCGGAGATGCTCGTTGTTCTAAATAAAGTTGGTAATGAACCCTCTTTTATGGCCAAACGCTTTGAAAATCCTGCTGTACTCACAGAGATTAGAAAAGCAGTCATCAGTGAAAAAGGGATTTGTTGTACTGCTCTGGTATTGTGGTGAAAATGAATTTTAGCCATTGGTTCTTCTGATCTTCATTCTTTGGCAGTAAAAACAAAGCAAACTTGCCTTTACAATTAAAAACACACTGTCTCCTCGACATGATGCTCTCACACCAAACAGAGCGTCTGTGTGTGTGTGTGTGGGGGGGGGGTGGAGATTATTATGCAAAGTGTTCTAGTGACGTACATAGAGATGGGCAAAAGATTTGAAATCTATAACGACTCGTTTCAGCGATTCAGAGTCGACTCCTTATTTTAGAAGCCAATAACTTTATAAATCGTGTACTTCTTGGTTTAATTACTTTGCACATTGTTTACACTGATGGACAGCTACATCATACACTGTAATACAGGTCATTTTTGATTTCCCATCTGTGTGGCTCTTTAAAAAATACTATAATAGAATTTAAATAATACTAAAATAAAACTGCAGCAGATAAATAATAGTATTATTATTTTTTTGCTGGATAGAAAGTGTTTTATTCAGCTGGTTTTCATAATTACACTGAGCTCTTCAAAGCTGCACAGAACGTGATTTCTAAAGAGAAACACTGTCCTCTCTCTTTTTCTTAGAAGCTGCCCAAATAATGCAGTGGATGCTTTTAATACAGAGTATAAATAGAAACATATGAGTCAATTAAGCGTGCATGTAATGTACAAGAGACGACCCGTACACATGCATGAGAGAGTGAGGGAGGGATATATGTAATGCAATTCTGACTGAGCTTAATGAGGTTCCAGTGAGAGTGAAGGCAACAGTGTTTCCTGTGAACAGTTTCTATTAACAATACATCACTGTAAGGTACCACAGGATACATCATTCAGATTAATATTTTGTAAAATTCTGCATGATGCATTTTTTTTTTTTTGGCCAGACAAAAGTAGAATTTAGCTCTCTTCCATATTTACATTTATGCATTTTGGCAAATAATAACAGTTCATAGTGACTACGTCTGTCAAGCAAAACACAAAGCAAAATAATCATACAACTTGTGCAATATATTCAAAGTTTTCTGAAGCATGAGAGCTTTTAAAAGTGCACTTTGTAATAATGTCAAAAAAGTATCAAAATAAATAATTCTAAATAAAATATTTCAATTACACATAAATATGTATGTAAGACCTACTTAATGTGTCAAAAACATTTTGCATTTAATATTAATTTATTATTATTAATTTAATTGCAAATAATATGCAATTAAGTGTCTGAAAACATTATATTCAGTATTCACTGAAGTATGTCTGTAATAGTCTACTATTGATGAAAAAGTGCACTTCTATTTTCACAAGGGTGGGATGAATTAAAAAGATAAGCATTTAAGAGATGGACAAACATCACTTGCACTTTGAAAGCCATCGTCACTATATGAACTGTCCTTTTGTGGACAAGAAATGTGTGTGTTCTTAAAAAAAATCAATCATCTTTTTGTTTTTCCATTTAAAACACTAATAACATCATTTTTAAAATGAGTACATAATGACACAATTTTCATTGCACGCCAAATGATTCCTTTAAATGCTATAAAAAGGGATTGTGTCATGCAAACCTCTGGTGCACACTGCAGCTCCAGCAAGCAGAATGATGCACATTACAGTCTCTAGCCACCATCGCACGATGACGTATAGCCCCAGAACATCCCACATCACGTGACACAAGTACACCATTTCATCGGGCAACATGAGAGGTTAGTTCACTTTAACTAGTAGGATTCCCAGCCCTGGCCATGCATCTCCTGACGTCGAAAAATCCACGACTGCATTACATAACCTTAATAATAATGAAGACATCAGCACACATTATGACAAATGAACACTAGGGAAACACCTCTGTTGCACGCAATAAGTTGCATGCACAAGATAATAGCAATGTAATAATGTAATTATGCTGCTGTTAGAACTCACGTCGCAGACTGTCGGTAAATGAGCATTGAAAAGCAATGCATAAAGCTGGAGGGAGGTTTTATAGGTAATTCCTCACGTATATGAGTAATGCATTCATTATATAGCATCATGCGCAACTCGGATTCCCTACAAAATCAAATTATTTCCACAGCGACAGATTAGTTCATGCAACCGCACTGATCGTTTTCAATTCGATCGTCTCATCTGTCAAATATCGATGCGCGTGTTTTCAATGTCAATGTCAGAAAAGCTGCGCTCATCTGTCACGCGCGATGCTCCTTACCGTTTTAATCCATCCACCAGTAGCATAAATATCCATCATGCAAAGCGCTTATGCTTTATAATGTGCTGAGTCGCATTTTAGCGTGAAAGCGGCTGTAGTATCGGCGAATCGTGTAGTCCTCACGCCTCAGCTGATGAGCGCATCTGTGGCGTTACTATCCGCGCGCGTCTCCTCAGCACCGGCGTCCAATATGCGTTCAAAAGGGGCGGGGCGGACGCCTCTGGCTATGATGTAAAATGTATGTTAAACCTCTGAAAGCCTGTATCTTCCTTGTCTGCCCTTACAAAGAGACAGAGAGGGGGTGCCATGTTACAGTGATGACATCGAAGATTATACATACAAATATATATATGCAGTATGCAGTATTACCATGTTTTTCTTTAAAATAACTTTGTTCACCGTCTAAATAGCGCGAGATAGATCAAAGTACCGCCATATATTTTTTTCAGTGTGTACCTTACGGATAAGAATGAATGAATAAAGAATTCCTATTATTATTATTATTATTATAAATAATAAAGTATTTATTCTTTTTTATTATTATTATTGTTATTACAATTATAAAAAACTATATTCTTATAATTCTAATTTTATTATTAATATAATATTGTTATATTATGTTATATTAACAACAAATAATAATAATCATTATTGTTATTGCATGCACTTTCATGCTAAAATGCGACCATTATATCATTGTTGTTATTTCTAGAAATAAATGCATACAACTATAGCAACAACAACAACAAAAACAACAACAACAATTATTCTTATTCTTATTATATAATTATGCTTTGTGGCTTATATAAATTGTAACACTAACAAGTAAGAACCTGCCAGTAAACAACCTATTACAGGGATTCCAGACAAATATAAGCAGGTAAACACAACATGCCAATGTTAATTTGGGGAAGTCGTGGCCTAATGGTTAGAGGGTTGGACTCCCAATCGAAGGGTTGTGGGTTCTAGTCTCGGGCCGGATGGAATTGTGGGTGGGGGGAGTGCATGTACAGCTCTCTCTCCACCTTCAATACCACGACTTAGGTGCCCTTGAGCAAGGCATCGAACCCCCAACTGCTCCCCGGGCGCCGCAGCATAAATGGCTGCCCACTGCTCCGGGTGTGTGCTCACAGTGTGTGTGTGTGTGTGTGTGTGTGTTCACTGCTCTGTGTGTGTGCGCATTTCGGATGGGTTAAATGCAGAGCAAAAATTCTGAGTATGGGTCACCATACTTGGCTGAATGTCACTTCACTTTCACTTTTTTTCACTTTAATGTCAGAAAAGATGTGCTCATCTGTCAGTAAGTCTTCAAAAAAAATTGCATTTAATTTGCTTTTTTTTTTTTTAAACATACATAAACAATGATGAAAGAATGACAACTTCAACTTATCCTCTAATGTAATTCACAAATACATTCAAATGTTTGCTTTGAAAGCTACTTCAATCCATTACAATTAAAGGGATTTGGGCTTCGTCTCAGCAGGCAGTTAAGGTGTTTGAGGGGAAGCAGATCAATACTCACAAATTCTACTAAAAGTTCTCCATGGGGACTATCATCAGTCTGTCGAATGCTGACCGATGAGGGTTAATAAGATCACCAAAGAACCTGAAGAACACATGTAATCAAACACACAGCTGTGAAAGCAGCTTATAAACATGACATCCTCCTCGTCCTACAGTGATTGTTCAAGACCGCTTCTCATTTCATTACAAACGACCTTACACTGGTGTGAAAAGTACAAGAATGCAAACGAGGCAGCATTGTGTGGCAATAACACGCCGTCTGCCGTAAAAAAATAAATAAGTAAAAAGGATTAAAATCACAACAACTTGCATGCATTAGAGGATAACGCTGTAATTATGATGTATTCATTCAGGCCTGTATGACTGATGGCTTCAAGACGAATCAGCGCTTTCATTTTATTCATCATAAATCCTCTTTATGGCTCGTTTCCAAACCTCGTGAGCAGCGCTGTATACTGAGATGATGTGAGCGATTTGGAACAACCTACCGTGCATGGGAGCAACTCCTTGAGTCTCACAAACTGAGCTCCTCGCATGATGTGCTTCTACAGAAATATTTGGCACTGTAATTTTGTCACTGAATTATCATTCATATTTCTTTGGCAGCTTTTATAATTAAATATTACTATATATATAACACACATGGGATGGATAGAATGTATTGAACGATGAATGGAAGGATAGAACAACAAATAGATGAAGAGATGGATAGATAGAACAATGGATGGATGGATGTACAGAACAACAGAACGAAAAGAACAATAGATTACAGAATAGATAGAAGGAATAGAAGAATGATAGATTTCTAGACAGATCGACAGAGATAGATGGATAGAATGATAGAAAGACAAAACAACAGATCAATGATGGATGGATGCATGGAACAAAAGAATGATAGGACAATAGATTAAAAGAGATCCATAGACGTTAGATAGATGGAGGTATAGAGTGATAGAACAAAAAATGACAGATCAGAACGATAGATGGATGGATAGATGGGCAGAATGATAGAATGAAGGAACAATAGAAAAAAAAGAACCATGGATGGATGGCAGGAACGAAAGCATGATAGAACAATAGATGGATAGACAGATTGATAAATGATAGATGGATGAATAGAATGATAGAAAAAAACAAATGATAACAATGGATTGATTGACAGTTGATTGATGGATGGACAGAATGATAGTGTCACGGGAGGAGCACAAGACAGACACAGTGGGCGTGGCGTCAGGCCTCGGAGAGGCTTTTATTAACAGAAATCATAAAACAAAGGGAATAAAAGTGGCCAAAGGGGGAAAGTGTCCAAAATAACAGGGAATCTGGTGTCCTCGTCGTGCTGCGGGATTTGTGTAGGTCGGGCAGTGTTCATCGAGGAAGGGTCCAGGTAAGGGGCGGAGTCCGGCGGCCGCACGCGCTCCCCTCCTTGGTCCGGGGCGCGAGGGGCGGCGGCTTCATCTAGCGGCCACATCTCTCTCGTCGGCCGCGGCGCTGGTAGGGGATGGACGGCCCGGCATCCTGGCCCGTCGGCCGTGTATACGGGTGCGGTTCCCTTCCGGATCGCGGGTCCGGCAGCTCACGTCTTGGTGGCGCGGGAGTCCCTCAACGCACCCTTCCTGGACCCACGAGGACACCAGCGTGCATGCACGGGGAAGAGACCGGTCTCCCGAGGAGAGGCGCGTTGGGCTTTTAAACAGCGGCGGTAATGAGGCTCCACTTCCTTCAGGTGTGCCTCATCACACGCCGCCAGCCCTGACTCGTCCAGCGCCCCTCCTCTCACACACCCACTCCAGTCGGGAGCCTGGTGAAGGGCGGCGATTTAGGACGGGGTGCCGGTGACAATCAGGGAGGAGGCAGCTGACTCGTCACATTCCCCCTCCCAAGCGACATCCCCGTCCCCAGGGCGCCACCCACACGGGAGTGCTACCATCCTCAACCAGACTCCAAACGGTCGGAGTGGGCGGGGATTCCTCTCCGGGCGGTCCTCCCTCTCGCAGCGCACCGGAACAGGGACAGAGAAACCGGGTTTTAGTGACAGCCTCAACCAACCACAGGGTAAAATGACAATGGAAAAGTCACTTACCCCTTGTGTGGCTGGGAGGCTGTCCCCAGTTTTCCTCCGTCCCAGTCCGGGTTCTCACGAACGTTTGCAAGCGAGAGGGAGTGACGTCACCAGATGTTTCCCAACTGCGCTGTCTAGGCTCCGCCTTGCCCGCATTCTCCACCAGTGTCACGGGAGGAGCACAAGACAGACACAGTGGGCGTGGCGTCAGGCCTCGGAGAGGCTTTTATTAACAGAAATCATAAAACAAAGGGAATAAAAGTGGCCAAAGGGGGAAAGTGTCCAAAATAACAGGGAATCTGGTGTCCTCGTCGTGCTGCGGGATTTGTGTAGGTCGGGCAGTGTTCATCGAGGAAGGGTCCAGGTAAGGGGCGGAGTCCGGCGGCCGCACGCGCTCCCCTCCTTGGTCCGGGGCGCGAGGGGCGGCGGCTTCATCTAGCGGCCACATCTCTCTCGTCGGCCGCGGCGCTGGTAGGGGATGGACGGCCCGGCATCCTGGCCCGTCGGCCGTGTATACGGGTGCGGTTCCCTTCCGGATCGCGGGTCCGGCAGCTCACGTCTTGGTGGCGCGGGAGTCCCTCAACGCACCCTTCCTGGACCCACGAGGACACCAGCGTGCATGCACGGGGAAGAGACCGGTCTCCCGAGGAGAGGCGCGTTGGGCTTTTAAACAGCGGCGGTAATGAGGCTCCACTTCCTTCAGGTGTGCCTCATCACACGCCGCCAGCCCTGACTCGTCCAGCGCCCCTCCTCTCACACACCCACTCCAGTCGGGAGCCTGGTGAAGGGCGGCGATTTAGGACGGGGTGCCGGTGACAATCAGGGAGGAGGCAGCTGACTCGTCACAATAGAAAGATACATAGAACAAAAAGAACCATAGATGGATGGATGGATGGATGGGCAGAATGATAGAATGAAAGAACGATAGAACAATAGATGGATAGACTGATCGATAGATGATAGATGGATGAATAGAACGATAGAAAATAAACAACTGATAGTACAATGGATAGCTAGATTGATAGACAGTTGATGGATGGATGGAAAGAATGATAAAATGACTGAAATAACAATAAAACAAAAAACATGGATGAAGGAACAAAAGCATGATAAAACAATAGATGGATAGATGGATCGATAGACAATAGATGATGAATAGAATGATAGACAGTAAAACAACAGATAACAATGGATAGATAGATTGATAGACAGCTCATAGATGAATGAACAGAATGATAGAATGACTGAAATAACGATAGAACAAAAAACATGGATGATGGAAGGAACAAAAGCATGATAGAACAATATGGATCGATAGACGATAGATGGTTGAATAGAACAATAAAAAGAAAAAACAGCAGATGGATTGATTGGCAGTTGATCGATGGACAGACAGAACGATGGATGGACGGATGGATGGATGGGTTTGACTCTTGACCTTGCTGCTGAAGCCTCTCTAGCATCACTAGCTCACACGAGGAGGACATTCAATCTTTCAGCTTCCAGCTCTCTGTATTGATTTGACTCAGAGAAGGGAAGAGAAGTGCTGAACAGCACACAGACAAACACCTGCTGGCTGAACACAGGACACTGACAGAGGAGACTGATCAAGAGACTGATCTCTCCACACGTGAAGCCCAGCCACAGTCAGCACGCACACACACACACACACGCACGCACACACACACACACACACGCACGCACACACACGCACGCACACACACACACACACGCACACACACACACGCACGCACACACACACACACACACGCACACACATGTTTGTTTTTGTGAAAAGTGGGTTCATCTCACAGGTGTAATGGTTTTTATGCTGTACAAACTGTATATTCTATGGCCCTACACCTAATACTAATCTTCACATGAAACTTTGTGCATTTTTACTTTCTCAAAAAAACTCATTCTGTATGATTTATAAGTGTTTTGAAAAATGGGGACAAGGGCTATGTCCTCATAAGCCAACCTTTCCTTGTAATACCCGTGTCATACCCATGTCATTATACAGAGTTGTGTCCTGATATGTCACAAAAACATGTCCACACAAACACACACACACACACGTCCTGGGCAACTTCAGCATAGCGCTTCTCAACTGCCCAGATGTCAAACAAAGCTGTGCATGATACATGCTTAAGTATACAAACAGACCAGAAAATACTGCAGATAGAACACATAATTATCTCCTGAGTGAATGACCCCTTAAACCTCTGAAGAACTGTCGACTGTGAAACAAATAACGTGGAACTTATAATCAATTATATGCATATTATATTTAATAACTTTCACATTTGGCACAATAATTTAACGCCACAGAATTATCTTCACATAAATATAACAGTATATTAAATAATCATTAATATTATTTTATTTATTTTATTACAAGAGCTGCAAAATGAAGATCATTCAGTGGCATTACAATATTGGGTCAAATGCATAAATTACTGTATAAATCAATATACATGTTATTTTATATACGTATACTGTAATATTTTCTGATAAAAGCAGTAAAATAAATATTATTCAATGATATTATTGTGTCAAATGTGAAAGCTATACTAAGGAACAAACTAAATAAATATTTTATGTTTTATTTAAATATACAATATTTGCTGAAAGAATCTTCAAAATGAATATTATTCGATGACATTCAGTTTTGTCAAATGTGTAAATTATACTAATGAACGAACTAAATAAATATATTTATTTTTATTCACAGTACATTTTAATATTTGCTGAAGAAACCTGTAAAATACAGGAATTTCATTTCATTGACATTTATTTTGCAGGTTTCTTCATACATTAATACAGACAGTTGCATTAAACATTTTTCCCTTCTTGCCAGTGACATTTTTGGTCACAAGCAACCAGGTTAAAACGACTTATTACAAATCTTCAAAATTCCCCAACGCTAACCGTGAACGTCCACTTATAGTTCTCCACATTGCACTCTGTTTAAAGTGTTTCCTCTCTTATTACGTGACAAGCTTCACTGACGCCAGGCACACGTGCTACTCATGCATTATTTAAAGCTCCTGTTCTTTAGATCGGCTGTCCTGGGAATGTCTGCCTATTAAAGCTGCAGTCGGTAACTTTTGACGCTCTAGCGGTTAATAAACAGAACTGCTTGCGTCTTGCGGAAGAACATTGTAGCCGGAACTACTTCTCTCTGTTTATGTCTATGAAGAATCACAGCGGTACTGGGTTACTCCGCCGCGGTACCCCGAAGCAATCTAAAATAGTCCGAATATAAACACTTATTATAGGTGTACCCTAGTGATTCAGGACAAGCTAAAAACACGGTTTGGAAAATGGATTCATGGTGTACTCGCTTATTATATACATTTTTCTACATTTTGAACACAAACAAAGTTACGGACCGCAGCTCTGATTGGTTGTTTTTTACCGGGAGCGGATTAATTTCTGCAAATGGCAATAGGACACTGGGAGGAGCCAGAGGAGCTTGATTTTTTCACAGATTGTCTGTCTCATATTCTACTGTCAGGACATAATGACAGGTTTAACAAATATGTAAAAAATATTTTTTTTACAAAAGTTACCTACTGCAGCTTTAATGAAGTGCTCTCTCAGCACATGATCCTGTGAATGATTCTGATGCCCATAAGTAACAGATTCATGAGCTCATTCAACAAACCTCATGATACTGATGCAGGATCAGTCTCAAGCTGTCACTGATGCTGGTTTTACTATAGTTCTAGAATTTGCTTTTATTCTAACTAACTGGACTGTTGTTTTATTTTCCCATAAAAGCACATCAAATTTGCTTTAAATGTGCTTTGTAAGCATATTCATATTGCCGAGATGATGCTGAGAAACAGATTCAGTTAACAGAAGATTCACACACACCACCATCACATCTTATCTGGACTTAACAATAAACAAAATAAATAAACAGACAAAAATACATTTCAAAATGTATTTCAAGGGCAAGAAATCAAATTTCAAATCTTACAGTAGTCTACATTTAGGCTAAATGCAAATGTAGATAGTCAACTTAAGATCAAAACTAGATTTAAAATAATAATAATAACAATTTGTTTTAAATATTGTTAAATTTGTGAATTTGTGAAATATTGAAAACTGTGAATATTTGTCTTGCATTGAAATATATAGGGCACAATAGATAAAATATATATATATATATATATATTGGCCAAAAAACAATACATTTACATAACAAAAATATTTCAAAACATATTTACGCAAATATATTTTTGTATATTTTAAATATATTCAAAATATTTTAAAAATATATTTATTATATATAATTAATTTTGTTTACTTGATTCTCTATACATTTTTTTTCTTTTGTTAGAAAAATCATTTAGTAAAAATCAATGACTGATATTTAACAGAACATGCATTTTATGTAATATGATACTGTGATAAAGATCTCACTGATTTACATCACAAGCTATCAGAATTTAATCTTATCTTTTGGCCATATAAATATCAGAAACTGCACCATATTTCAAATTTCATTCATAAAGCAAGCATCCAGAAAACTATAGAAGCCAAAATTATGTTAACAAGGACCTTTAAACCGTGTGAAAGACTGCAAGTCTATCCCTCACATTTCATCTGCGTTAAATTCAGCATCTAACCTGATTATAGTCTGTCTCCATTCTCATTCTACACTGAGGTTTGTGTTGAACTCTGATTGTTGGCTGGTTTGCTCTTGTTTCAGTAGTGGAAGTGAAGGAGGCAGCGGTTGCAGCTGGTTTTGTGAGTCAGAGCCTCTTGCGTAACGCATCTCAAACTGGCGTCAGTATCTGATGAGCCGGTCTGAAGCTCACATCAAAGGACTAGAGTCTCAAATCAGCTTGGAGCTGTAAGACTCTTATGAACGGGATTTGAGGCATGCAGGAATAGAAAGAGAATGCAAAATAAATTCATATCTCTGAGCTACTGCAGGAAATAAATCTGGTTTGTGAAGTCTATCAACCCATGAATTCATACATTCATTGTTTTATTCTCTTTAAAAACTGAATTATGAACTCTATTACATCTTCTATAGGATCTTGATTTAAAGAGAACTGTTTCAACTGTTTTGTGACTGACTGGACTTTGAAGTCTTTTCATAAAAGCAGTAAGCCAATGCATTACAGCAACTTTAACATGGTAAAATGGGTTTTACCTTGTATGGATTTTATAATGAAACTATCGTTCAAAGGTTTGCAGTCTTTTTTTTTTTTTTAAATGCAATACTGAAATAGATCAAAAGTGACGGTAAAAGCATTTAGAATGTTACAAAAGATTTCAAATATTTAAAATAACTGCTTTTTTATTTTTCTATTCGTCAATTAATCTTGAGCAAAATGCATTAATGTTTCCTCAAAAAAGTCCAGCAGAACAACATTGATAATAATCAGAAATGTTTCTTAAGCAGCAAATCAGCATATTATACTGATTTCTGAAGGATCATGTGACACTGAAGACTGGAGGAATCACAGGAAGGAATCACATTTTAATAATATACTAGAAAATAGCTATTTGAAATTACAATAATATTTCACAATATTACTGTATTTTCTATCAAATAAATGCAGCCTTGGTGAACATAAATGACAAAAAAAAAAAAAATAAATTCTATTGACCTTAATGGTTTAAACCTTTAAACTGTAAATAAACAAAACAATATATTTAAAAATAAAAATAAAATAAAAAGTTAAAAAGCTGTTAAAGAACAGCAGAAAAAACAAAAACTAATTCTTAGAAGATATTCTAAAGACCAACAGTTATCACGAATAATAAACAGTACAGATGATTTGTAAGCACATGTTTTTAATTTAATAAAAAATTCCCATGTAATGTCATTTAGTGATGTCTTGATCAGAACATAATGAGCTTGTTCAGAGTCAGAGCTGAAGCTGCTGCTGTCTGAACTGAAGAGATTTCAGTCTCATCAACTGAAGGAAGACGGCAGAAGCAGTCCAGACGCTGACTAAGACTCACCCACGTGTCTGCACATCACTGAAACATTACAGGCTTTGAACAGACTTCTGAATTCAGACTGAGAGGAAGGCTGTGCGATTTGGGGAACATATCTAATTGTGTTTTGTTTGACATATTGCAATTGCGATTTGTTTCGTGATTTTAATTTCAAAGTCAAGCTTTACCTTGATATTGTCAATGGTGTGCAGCACAGTATGGGTAACAGTACTGTACCCTTTATTAAAATAAATAAATAATAGAAACCATCACAGAAATTTGTGTAGTGTGTTTTGGGCATTATTCCAATAGGAATTACTGTTGTTCTATTGCTTTCTGTCTGCCAGATTAAATATCACCAATAGAATCCATCAAATACCATTATAGTTTACATTAACGCCAATATAAATACTGTTATGACCCTTAAATCTATTAAAGGGGTCACATGATGTTGCTAAAAAGAACATTATTTTGTGTATTTGGTGTAACGCAATGTGTTTATGCGGTTTAAGGTAAAAAAAAAAAAACACATTATTTTCCACAAACTGTACATTATTGTTTCTTTTATATGCTCCGCCTTTCTGAAACGTGTACATTTTTACAAAGCTCATCGTTCTGAAAAGTGAGGTGTGTTCTGATTGGCCAGCTATCCAGTGCATTGTGATTGGCTGAATACCTCAAGCATGTGACGGAAATGTTACTCCCCTAACACTGTGATGCCGTCTCCCAGCAGGACGAGACAAAACCTATAAAAACCCAATAGATACAAGGCATTTGTTGCATCCAGTGGAGACATAATTACTGATTATAATGATTTATACTGTGTTTTTAAAGGTTGTGTTGCATAGGCGTTATACAAATCTTCCCACATGTGTAACAAACATGCATTATAAACTTCTTTCAAATTAGAATCTGTTGGGGGGATAAAATGTGCAACATTACGTTCATGTACTAATAAAAAGATCCAAGAATGTATCTTTTATTCTCCAGTGCTGAAAACAGAACCGATATAGGAGCTCTTGATATGTGGTTGTGAAACAGCTTTTGCAAATTAACGTTACCTTTTTTGTTTGGTGTCTGTCATTTGGAAGCTGAAGTAATCTCATATTACATACAGTTTCTTTAGTATTAATTTGCCTATAAATTGGTCTGACCCTGTATAGACGCCATAATCACACACTCTCTTTAATGGTGGGTGTTTACACAGTTGGCTAGAGCAGTGCTGATTGGGCAGAACGGAGGTAAACTCACTCTATTGGTTAATAAGGCTGTCACTCATGCATATGATCTGGAACAGAGTAATATTGCATCCACATCGCAGGCTTTGCGATTAGTAAACCGCAACGTCTCAAATCAGGATTACATGTTTAAATATTTTCTCCTTCAACCACTTGATTTCATTTTTGTACAGTGGTAAAACCTAGTTGATTTTTTTTATCCATTAAATTAATTCCCAGTGCACAAAATCAACATTTTCCCACCAAAATGCTCCCGTTTCATGTAGAAATCACTTTACAAAATTAAAATGGATTTCATGTTGATTTAAAAAAAATCTATTGACAATTCATATTTATATAATATTTGTTTTATTTAGAAAATTAAAAAAATATATATTTTAATTTATTTTAATATATTATGTACTATATTTCTATATTATAGAATATTTAATTTTTTGTATTTTATATTATAAATTCTATACTATACTATTTAAACCTTTGAACGGTAGTGTATATTATATACTGTATGTTTCAATAGTTACTGGATGCGGTCTAGTTTTTGTAACTCAATGTCAGATTTATGGCCTAAAATGTTGTCTAAATAGGCAGCACACTAGTAATTGAAACACATTTTGTTCTATTGTACACAAAGACACCAATGAATTACACATTACAGATCAGGGTCATATTCAAGAGCCATGAAACAAGTGTTCACACACGTGTCCGGGGATTGTTTAGGTGTTTAATGTGTTTTGACCAGTTTTTATCCATCCAATTAATTCCCTATGCATAAAATTAACTTACATTTTTCCACTAAAGTACTCTTGCTTTATGTAGAAATATATAAATTTACAGAACTGAAATGGGTTTCACATTCACTATAAGATGTATTAATATTTAATATTTCACTATTTCTTTTTTGGTTTTATTTTATAGTTTTTTTATATTAATATTAATTATATGAATTAATTATATTAATATTTAACATTTCCTAACGTTAAAGCTAGCACCAAAATATATATATTACTATTTTTATATATTATATAATATTAATATCAATATATTTACTTTTATATTATTTATTTATTATTTTATTTTCTAAATGAATAAATAAATAATATTTATTTTTTTATGAATTTTCTAAAGTTAATATGCTGTATAGCACCAAATTTTAAAATTACATATACATACTCAAAAAAAAATATTATTATTATTATTATTATTATTTTTTTAAGATTCACACAATGAAAATTGCAATCATAAGAAATAAATGTAAGGGACTGTCTGAGGAACATACAAGGGAAAGAGGATTTTAAAAAGAACAGTGCAGTGCGATGTAAATTTTTTGAATAACATTAATGAATATATATTTTATTTTATTCTTCAATTTTAAAGCTGTTTATCAGCAGATTATGTCTGCACTGAAACATCTGCAAAGTACAAAACCATCATTCTTTTCTCCCATGAGCCTCTCTGTTTCCTCTTTAAATGCCAGTGGTTATTTGGCACAGTTCACTATGAGTTTTAATTCATCCAGCTATCTCTGCTGAATTTAATTTCCTTTCCCTTCACCCTGCAAGGCCTACAATTTGTTTTAGGAGTGATAAGCCAGGTATTTGGAAGGAGAGAAATTGGAATAGAAATAAACAGAGTAAAAGAAAGATAGATAGAGAGAGAGAGAGAGAGAGAGAGAGAGATTAGTGCAGTGCTGTCAGTATAGAGAGCCAAGACTAGACTAGAATAGACTTCTATAGAGAAGCAGCGGACCACAGGCTGTATGTCCCCTGTCTCTTCAGCTCACTCACTTGTGCCCTTCACATAAACCACTTTATATCACTTCACACACTGTCTATAAACACTAAAGTAGTGCTTTGAAACCGGCGGCTTTCAGGTCTGTTCTGACAGGGTTACTGGGAGGTAAAACAGTTCTGAGGAAAATAACGAAGTGCAATTAAGAATAAAATCATGCATGGATTTTAAATAATAAATAAAAAGAAATACTGTACAATAATTTAAAAGAATAGGGAACACTAATGTTGGAGGGTCTATTTTTATATAATAAATTAAAAGAAAACAGGAAAGAAAGAAGAGAAAAAGAAAAGAATGCTAATGTCAGAGGCACTTTTTTTTTTTTTTAAGTCAAGTAGACCTGCCCTGTTAAAACAAATCCCTTGCTTCATGGGGTATTTTTCATATTTGTTATTTTACAAAAATAATAATAATTTTTTTTTTTTTTTTTTTACTAAACTAAGTTAAACAAAATATATGTTCCAACTATCATAAAGTCTGAGGAGTTGAATGAACAGTTGAATGATATAAACAGTTCAGACCTCCGTCTCTGGACCTCCAGGCATTATATTGTTGCATTTCCAGAAGTTTATGAGAGTTTTTTTATTGTGTTGCACTAGTTATTAACTATATTTAGATATGAAGTTATTTCCATCAATATATGTAAATATATTTGTGAGTCATTTTGGTAAGACTTCATCTGCCAGCAGCATAAATGCAATGTAATTAGGCAGTCAGTTGTCTATTCATCACTACACTCATTATCATTTGGGTATGAGAGTCTTAATGTGAAGTTTTAATCTGCTAAATAACAGCGATCTCTTACAAACAGCTGTACACTCACTGTCGTTTAACACTGTAATGAATTATTAAACTATTATGCAATCAAAATTTTGCAACTTTGATTTATTTTCACATCTGTCCACTGTAATAATAAATAGCTTCATTAACCATAATTAACAAATTAATCTTTGATTCAATAACATGATAGTGCATTAGGTATCATGAACTAACAATGAACATTTATTTTTTTAATTTTTTACAGCATTTATTAATCTACCTCTGAGTCCGTGAACTGCTGTTTGTTTGTGAGTCGAAGGACTGTAAATTAATGAAGAACTGTTAACATGCAAAGAAGAAATTATCTAAATGATTTTATTAAAAATGTTTTTTTATTATTATTATTATTTTTTTTTAATTAAATTTATTTAACAAATAAAACGTAAAATTTCACAGCACGCTTCAAGTAAATAATTTTGTTTTGAAATCGCAGACAAAAAACCCTTTTTGAAGTTAATGTTAATTTCTACATATACAGGTTACACATTAATTAATTAAAAAATAAGCAAACTAATTACATTTAATATTAAAGTTAAAGTGCAATTTAACCATTTACTATGATTAAACGTTAACCGTGAACAACAGGATATTAATAAATTATAATTAAGGTGGATTAATAAAGGCTATAGAAACTGTTAATGCATTTACTAATGTTAACAAATTTAATCATGATGTAATGGGGTATCTTCACCCATTTTACCGCCTTTGTATACCACTGTCTAACATTTCACTGCAATGCACGTCAAGTACTATGCCAGACTTTAACACTGTAAGATAAAAAATGTAGAAAATAAAGTTGAAACACTTGCACATTCTCTCAGTTACTGTGGGAAGGAGATCAGTCTGTGTGATGCAAGTGGCTGTCGGGCTGCTAATGTGTGGTTGTCAGGGAGTGGCAGTGAATCATCAGACGTGTGTGTGTGTGTGTGTGTGTGTTGCATATGTTAGCTCTGGCTTCTCTGCCTACTCCAGCCAGTTATGACAGAGTAAAGAGAAAGAAGTGACACGGCCCACACCACACCACACCCGCCCCGTCTGGAGCCGAACGCGCTTCTGTCATTTTGTTTTGGAGGACCATTTTAACCCTCCATCTTACTCTTAAAACAACAGGTTGTTTTTGCTACTGTACTTTTGTATGTAAATTAGCATTTCTGCTCTTATTAACACAACTTTACTGGCTAACGATTAATGTTCACCAATGGTCAAATACAAAATACAGACTCTGTTTAAAAGCAACAGTTACAAAAAATAACTATAGCACTAAAATTACTTAAATTAAATCTGAATAAAATCTAAATAGAGATATTTTTAAAACTAGTAAATATATATATTTTTTAAAATTTTGTTACTTTGTATTTTACTATTTATTTTAAAAATAAAAGCTAATTTAACATGTTATAAATGCTGCAACAATTAAAAACTTGAAGATAAGAATCTGAAATAAGTTACAAAAGTTCCAAAATTAATTAATTAAAATAAAAAATTAAAGCTAAATATAAACTTTAAAAATGAAAACTATCTGAAAATATTACTCTAAACTGTTACTAGTATATGTATGTGTATATATATAAAGCTAGCTCAAAGTATGAATGAATACTATAACAATTAAAATAAGTTTATTTGGAAAATTACTAAAAGAAAAAAAAAGCTACATAGAATAGTAAAAAAAAAAATCACTAAAACCAAACTAAAATTAATACATTAAATTTTAATTAAATTTATGCATTTAGCAGACGCTTTACAGTGCATTCAGGCGAACAATTTTTACCCATCATGTGTTCCCGGGGAATCGAACGCCCAACATTGCACTTGATATAGCAATGATCTACCAACTGAGCTACAGGAACACTATATTCACTAATAAATATGAATAAATACATGATATACAATGACACTGCTACATTTTGATATGTAGCATACTTTACACTATAAAATGTTGCAATCAGTTTAATGCACTGAAATAAACTGAATCAAATTCAGCTTAAAACAGAAATATTCTTACATATATAAACATGGTCTCTCATTGTGAGATTAGATTGTTTTAGAATTGTGATATTTTAACAAAGCACCCTACAAAATAAAGTTGTCATTGTGGAATGATTCCCGACAGACGCCTACTCACCTGAGCATCAAGAGCCGGGGAAGATCAGTGACGTCTCATACTGATCACACTGGCTCCTGTACTCTGAATACTGAAGAAACAGATCTGTGGTTCAAACATTTCGGCTGTTTCTCATGAACACCGGTGAAATCATGACACATGCCTTCTGTGTCAACTGCTGTCACACTAAATCTAATGCCATACACGAAAAACACCAGTTTCGGCTAAACTAAAGAGGGAAACAAACACAAAATGCAATGTGTGTGTGTGTGTGTGTGTGTGTGTATATAATAAAAAATACTAAAAATTATACAAAAATGTTAAAATGAAAAACAAATATACATGCAGATATACATAAAAAAATAAAAACACATAAAAACATGTAAAAAATTATGTAAATAAAATAAAATAGATCAAATATAAAACTGTTAAAATTGGTAATAATTTAGGTTAAAATGAGGACAACTTCTGTCCTTTTTTTGTCTCAATGTATATGTTTCAGTGTGAAATAAACCACATTACCGAAGTTAAACCGTTTGTGTAAGACATCAAACATATGGACTATACCAGTAAACAGAAATCATATTGTCATTTCTGCCACTGGAACAATCCTAAAATGTGTTAAAACAGTCTCTGTTGGCTTATTGCTTTAATCAGTAGGCATTTGTGAAATGTTTCTACTTTCAGCCTGTGTCGCCTGCAGACAAGATGCATCATTAACTCTGGAGTGTACACACACACACACACACACACACACACACACACGGCATGCTGTTCAGCGGTTATGTGATCGGCATCACTCCAGAGACTCTTCTCTATGCCCTGAGATAATTAACAAATTGTTGCACAGAAAACTCAAAAGCTACAATAGAGAAACCGAGAGACCATGACATTTCTGTAATATAAATCCTCATTAGTGGTTCTCTGGAAAAGTGTGAGGATTCTGGTGAAATACATTTTTAGTAGCCTACTTGCACATTGTGTGACAGTCCATTAAAACGCTCATTAAACTGACTGAAAGGCTCTGTTCAAACACCTAGTGGACAGCCTTGGCATCCTGATGTAACCTAATAAGTGATTACACTCTACATAGGGCATGTGGATTCATGTAGATGCATTGTCATTCACCTTATCGCTAGCAACACCAAGGGCATGGGATCGATCTCCAGGGAATGCATGTACTGATAAAATGTGTAGGCTGAATGCAATGTAAGCACTTTAGTTTTGTTGTATAAATGACAGTCTATGGTAAATGACTGAACACTACAGATGCGGTCCATAGACATCAAGTTAAAATAACCCAGATATACCTTTAACACCCTCCTGGACTGAGGCCAAGATGATAATGTGGTCCGTAAGACAGAGAAGGACATGGAAAGAGACTTTTGTGGTATAAATAATAGTTACTACTTACTGAAATGACAGCAGTTGGCACCAGTGACTGCCTTCATCAGCACTGTACACTGAAACACCATTCTGCGAATGATTAAATCGAGTAGAAAACAAACTGCACTGGAAATCACACTGAGAACTGTTCATGGCTGATAAACAAGACAGTAAATAAATAAATAAAAACTAATTAAAAATGCAATAAAACATCAAATCAGAGAAATCATCACACATCCTCTGGCTCAAGCAAACTTTACAAGGTTACTCAAGCCTTCTGGTTACTGGATGGTTTCATCAAAACTGCTCCCTCCAGTGGCAAAAAGCGTCAACCAAAAACATTCAAGTCTTCCTCGTGAGATGGACTGCACAAATAATCTACATTTCCGAAACAAAAATAGCAGATTCATCAAGGCAACATAAAATTATCCAGAAAAAGAGCTAGAGATTTGAGAGACAGAGAAAAAGAAAATTTAGAAATAAAGATAAATTAAATACAAGAAACAGCACTGAAATCCAAGTTATGGTGTTAATAATACACTTAAAATGTAAAGGTAATATTTAACGTTAAAGTAAAAAATAAGAATAAATCATATTTAAAATTAAAATGTCAATTAATTGCATCCAATAAAAAAGTTTGTTTACATAATGTGCGATTGTAGCTTTGTTTTTAGTTTTTTAATAATCACTTCTTGTGGTTTAAACTGCAAAAATATAACTTAATTATCATTATATTTCTGATATTATCTATCAAACTAATTTGATATCGTTCGCTTTTTAATATAAACTGCTAGCGTAGCACGTTATCCATTAGCTTGTAATTCCCGCCTGCTGTCTCTTTTCTTTCTCTCGCTCCACTTTTCAGTTCATAAGACACCTGTGGTAAGTGGGATTCATTCAACAATTGGTGAGTATTGGCTTCCTCTCCTGTTATTGTCACGTGCACTGCTTGCTACATGTTTGGTTTAGCTTTTTCCGTCATCGGTGAGGGATTCACATGTGATGAAAGCAGGGAAATAGTTAGTTAGGCTGACAGAAGATTTCAAATCTAGAGACAGGCATCCAAACTTTAATTGAGAATTTGAGGGCCTTAGATATACACACATATGTTTAACAGACAATTGGAGTTTTTGGGGTAGACCTGACCTGTTGAAAAGAGACAGTCTTCATCCTTCCTGTGGTGGTGCCGAACTTCTCTTTAGAAATATGGCACATTAGTCTAGAGTTAGTACTTGAAGCTAAACAATGCATTAGTGTGAGAAAAATAAAATTTTATAAAATTTAACTAATCTCCAGCTTTCATAGCTCAAGCAGGCATGTTCATGAAAAGACGTTCAAGCGTACAAAAGCACTTTTTGTAAATGATATCATCACAGATCATAACTTAGTTGTGCTGTTTGACAGAAACCTGGCTAAAATCAGATTATTACATTACTATAAATGAGTCTACCCCCCAAGATTACTATTATAAACATGAGCCGAGTCCAAAAGGGGGAGGTTTTGCTTCAATTTAAAGCAATATTTTAAGTATTTCTCAGAGCTCTGGTTTCAAGTGTAATTTGTTTGAAGTAATGGTGCTTTAGATAACATTATCCAGAGAAACAAGCATTACTGATAACGGAAACCATACAGACTTTATCAAAGAATTTGCTGATTTTCTTTCTTAGTGCTGGTTGCAGATAAAATCTTAATTGCTGGTGATTTTAATATCCATGTTGATAATGAAAAAGATGTATTGGAATCAGCATTTATAGACATTCTAAACTCCATTAGGGTTAGACAACACGTGTCAGGGCCTATAAATTGTAGTAATCATACTTTAGATTTAATACTATCACATGGAATTGATGTTGATGGCATTGAAATTCTACAGCAGAGCGATGATATCTCATATCTAGTCTTGTGAATACTCCATAGTTAAAGATGCAAATTCAACTCCTTGCTACAAATATTGTAGAATCATCACTCCTACAACAAAAATACTGCTTTGTAAATAATCTCCCTTACTCTTCTTGTTTGTATATATTAGTGCTACTGGATCTTGGTGCTGCGTTCAACACTATTGACCACAACATTCTTTTGAATAGACTAGAAAATTATCTTTGCATTAGTGGAATTGCATTGTCATGGTTTAAATCATACTTATCTGACCATCATCAATTTGTAGCAGTGAATGATAAAGTAATCATATCTATCACAAGAGCAGTATGGAGTACCACAAGGCTCAGTACTAGGACCGTTGCTTTTCACACTTGAATTGCTATTCTTGGGAGATATCATCAGGAAACAGCTTTCACTGTTATGCTTATGATACTCGGCTCATGTGACACTGAAGACTGGAGTAATGATGCTTTGGATCACAGGAATAAATTAGATTTGAATGTATATTAAAATGTACATTTTTTTATTTTACAATCATAATAATATTTCACAATATTACTTTACCCCTGTATTTTTTATCAAATAAATGCAGCCTTGATGAGCAGAAGAAACTTCTGTACAAAACATTACAAATCGTTCTGATTCCAAATTTTTCAATGGTAGTGTAATTAAGAAAAATTTACATGCATATGTTTATTCATATTCATGTATGATTTAAATATATATATAAATATATATTTTATACTTTTATTTTGGATGCAATTGATCCCGGTTAATCGATTTGACCCCCCTCCCCCTCCAAAAAACAAACAAACTTTGTTTGTGTGTATATTATGCATAATTTATATATATATATATATATATTCATTTTTCATCATTACAACAAATTAATCTTTAACTTAAGTAGCTTAACTCCATACAAAACGGGTCAAAAATTTATTGTATTTATTAAACAATTGAAACACAAATGAAACATGAATACATTGGGTAATGAAACAGGGTATAGCAAAAACAATAAATAGGCAAACACAGCCATTCCAAACAAAGGCTTTGGAATGCATATATGCTTTATGAATAAAATAAAACCAATATACGGTATAAAACTAGTGTTCTCAAACATTTTTGGTCCATGAAAGCAGTAGTTGTGAAACATTACACAGGAAATATGCTAATAATTGCATGCAGTCCAAAAGCCAGCAAGAGCTAATGCAGCACCAATACATTAATTTCCCATCTCCTTTTCTCATGTGGTTCGGAAAAAATATGCATGCCAAACGAATAGATAAATAAATCAAGGGCCCTTCAGGCTCAATCACACTAGAGGGCAGAGTAAAAAGGAAGTTGATATGTGTTCGAGGTGCGCACTTCTGCCCTTAGGCTGGTTTGGGGTTAGAGTATTAACAGTATGCTCGTAAATCCAGGACAGTGGGACTGTTTATCACAGTGAGCGTGTAGAGACAGTTTTCCCAGGCGTGTGCTTCCATGGTGACAGCGTGATGCATCACATGCTCTCAGGCGCGTGTGGAGCCAATTTGCAGCCACATAAGATATGCAGATGATTGCTGCACGAGACAGACAGGAATCTGCACGTCTTTAAACGTACCTTTAGTTACAGGCTATTCACCCTAAGGATGACCTTGAACTCCTTGTGGGATTCTGAGAAAACATCTTTACCGGCAGAAATCAAAATCCAGTTTCAACAGGTTGAGGGCGTATCCTGAGGGTAAGCCATAGTGGGATAGTTTACAAAAGGGATGGACAATTTTTGGACCAAAAAAGCTGGAAGTTCAAAGGTTGATGCCAAGGTGAATGTTCATAGTACTGTCAAATGGAAAACAAAAGAAAGTACATTGTCATTTTGTCTGAGGTGCACAACTCTATGGGTGATGTCATTCTTCCACTTAAGATGAAACCAATCAGATTCCACAACATTCTGGCTCATTAGAATAATAGATTCCCGCCTGAAATTATTTGGTTGTTTATCAATATATGATGATAACAAGAGCAAAAACGGGCATTGCAAGTAAACAATGGAATTCATTCATGAAACACAATCGAAATGAATCACTGGTAAATCTGTTCTCACATTCAATGTGATCCAGCAATTGAAATACAAACACCTGCAATTATTTAGTAGGCCTAATCATTTATCAATACACGATAAATGCTAATTAAAAAAGCATAAAGGGGCAGTGCAAGTAAACTCTGGGATTCATTCATGAAATGCAAGCAAAATGAATAACTGGTAAAACTGTACAGAAATAGTTATTACACATTCCATATGATGGAACAACTGAAGTAAGATTGCATGGAATTATTTGGTAATCATTTATCAATATTTGATTAATTAAAAGCATAAAAAGGGGGCATTGAAGTAAACACTGGGATTGATTCATGAAACACGATGAGAATGAATCGTTTGTGTAGAGTAAATGGTCATTTCACTTTAATTTGATTTAACCACTGATTAAAACGATTCTGATCTGGATTCATGAATGATGCCCATTAGGAATGACGAGTAAACAATCATTTGTCTAAACTTCAAAATATTAATGGATCATTTATATTATCCAATTTATGATGATATTACAAAGTATAAATGTGTGCATTCAAACTATGATTTTACTTCCACTTTATGTGCTGAATATTTTACAAATTTACATAGTTTTTTCTTTTTCTTTTAGATCTTTCACTAAAACACTTTTTCCCCCCTTGGGTCACCAAATCAAGCAGAACTCATTATTTTGATCACTTTTAGCTCAGCTCTGTTTAGTTGCATTTAGTAATTTACACAGGGCTGTCACTCAAAATTATGAAATTTTTATGCACGAGCCACCTTTAAATGAGTTTGCCATAACATAAAGGACATTCAAAGTGCCTCATCATCACAGGACCAGAGACGATGTTCCTGGTTGTCCATCACTGAAATGATCTGGAGTGCATCTAAAAAACTAGATCTACAAGTACACAAGCCATGACAAAAATAACAGACGTAACATTTAACAGACAGGACACGGCAAACAGACAATGAGAGAAGAATTTTGAACAAGAAATAACTACTATGATTACGAAACACATTTGTAGATCCTAATTATACTAACTGCAGAAGTTGTCAAAAAAAAAAAAAAAAAACAATCTGATTGACTTTGTCCTAATTAATCTTATATCTAATTGCAAACATGATTGCAGTTGCGGTGTGTCTCCAGCTCACAGTAATTCTGTTAATGTAAGCAATCTATCAGAGCCTCGGTCACTAATTTATGTTTTAGGATTGCTCTATAAAGGCATTCATTTTATTAGTGTTAAGTGTTAAACAATACAAGGCATTAATGGAAAGAAACTGATGGCGAAAGAGGCTTATGGTATTAAATTAGTTACGACTGATTATTTTTAAAGGTTTGAAATATGATGTAGCATTAGGAAGACAATTCAGCGTCACAACATATCAGGTCTCATTCATGAAGCACATGCAGAATTAAATTGTGTGCAAACCGTTCATGAAAACCATTAATTGTTGAATATAATTGCACTGGACAATTTATGCAAGAATGGTTTACAGACGTGAGTGGAAATATTAAATTAAATGCAAAAATTTATCTGAATGCATGACACAGAAATTAGCTCTGCTCATGTATTGCGGGCAAATTTGTTTGCTAGATTTGAAAGCAAGTCTGATTAATCCCTTTATATTTTTGCTAAATGAAAATGCAAGCACACAGAGTTGCCAAAAACTTCCAGGGACACCTAGATACACTGACAAAGACGGACAAAACCAATAAAGCTAAAATGACCTGCTCGTGGAACGGCAAAGTGAGTTTGTATCAGTTCATATCAGAATCTTTCTGAGAAAACGCATCTAAAAATTACAGGTCTGAAAATTCTGATATACTTTAGAAAGCGTCATGATGTGACAAATAGTGCCAACATACCAATTTATAAAGCTGCAATGCTGGAAGAACAAAAACGCTGTGAAAATCTGAAAGGTTAGGCACTGAAAAACAAGCGGAATGGACTGGAATATGAGCTGGCGATGTCAAACCCTGATTGGTTAGAGTTCTTCATAGTTTCCGCCCTCACTGTTTCCTGGTCCGTCTCCACCCGTCAGGAAGGCCTCAAGAGCGTCCACGGTTCCTGCTTTCTTGGTCCTTGATGATTTCTTCTTCTTCTTTTCTTTCTCATCTCCTGTTCCCACCTCATCTTTTTCCTTTTTCTTGTGTTTGTTTCGTTTCTTGCTGCTTTTCTCATCCTCCTAGAACAAACAATTTCATTACATGTAAAGACAGTTTGTGCACAAGCAACAAAATCTGATGGCATAAAAAAAAAAGGAAGAATATTACAACTCTGAAATTGTTTTCTTTTTCTGTTTATTATCTGTAAATTGATTTGAAACAAGTTGGATATAAGCACTACACAAGTAAACAAGATCCGACTAAATGTGCCACAAATATCAATAAACAAACTGGACACTATCAGATGACAAGCTTGCTGGTAGATTTTGGAAGTGACACACACTACTGATGCTGCAAACATTACAATATGTGCAGGTTTAATTGCCTTGGATGATATATCAGTCACAATCAATCACTAATATGGTTAGGTTTTGGGTAACCATATTTTAGGTTAGTTTTAATATGGTTAGGTTTTTTCTAGGGATGCACCGAAATGAAAATTCTTGGCCGAAACCGAAAACCGAAAAAGAGAAAACCAAGGCCGAAAACCGAAACCGAAACACCGAAAGAAATAATGCCAATTATTAGTACCATTGCATTTATTGCTATGACAGTGTACTAACTTTACTAAAATTAAGACATTGCAATTGCATAAATTAATATTAAAGTTTCAAAGATAATTACAATTACATAACTTATAAAAAAAAAAAAAACATAAAAATACATAATTACAAATGATGCAAATATTTATTAAGCACATTGCAACAATGCACAGTATAAAATAAAATTCAAACTAAAAATTTATCCCACTCATGTGTATATTTAATAATAATGTACAGGCCTACTGGCCTGCAGAAAGGTTTTAAAATGAACAGTTCTCTCATAAAAACAAATTGCATTTAGGTGAAGTGCATTTGAAATTTTTCTATGTAGGACTAGAAAGTGCATTACTTCTCCAGTTGGCAAGACTGTTATCACTTCTGGGGATGGGGACTTCAGACAGATAACCATCTAGCTGTTGAGCAGTTGAGCTTGTGATCTGCCTGTGATTTGAGAAATATTTGAGAGAGTGTATTTAAATAGGGCCAGGGCATAAATAAATTTTTTTATCAAATTAAGGCAGAAATCTAGCAGAAAATCTAGCATATATATGGCTACAATCTGATATTATGTATGTGTGTGTGTGTGTGTGTGTGTGTGTGTGTGTGTATATATATATATATATATATATATATATATATATATATATATATATATATATATATAGTAGCCTAAAGAACAAAATAGCCAACGTATTATTATTATTTGAGGCACTTTCTTGCAGAATTCCACTGAACATATCAGACAACGATGGTGCATGGCACTCATCTGTTGCAGAGACCAGTCTTTTCTGGGCTGTGATCTGTCTCCTGCTCTTGGCGCTTCTCCGTCTCCACGCGGGTTCTCCGCATCCAGCGTGGCCTGGATCATTTCTCGTGCGCGCTGCCTTATTTCCGCATCCAAGTAATGGTCTTTATAACGCGGATCAAGCACATTCGCGATGAAGTGCAGAGGATCCGAAAAGATCTCAGTGAGACGTGTGCTCACAGACTTTATAAGACTGTACTTTTCTTTGTTTTCACTTCGTGGTCCGTCTTAATCTCTTTGTTAGGAGACGCTTTAGTGCTGCGAATAAAGGAATACGAAGAGAGAGAATGTTCTCACTGGTGTTAAGTGAATGTCGCGGGGAGCTCGTGGTCTGTCTGCGCTATGCTGGTGCACGTGCAGGTCGCGGTTTCTGTTTGCGTCATCACAACATTTCGGCCGGGTTGTTTCGGTGATAAAAGTCTATCGGCCGAAAACCGAAAAGGCCATTTTCGGCCGAAAATTTTCGGTGGCCGAAATTTCGGTGCATCCCTAGTTTTTTCTGTATCTTACCTCTTTGCTTTTCTTTTTCTTCTTTTTCTTGTCCTTTGTGGAGTGTCTGCTTTCATTATCTGCAAGATAAAACACACATGGAAATGCGTCACATTCAGAAAGCAATGAAGTTGCAGTGCTCTGTCACAGCATAACCTGTGTTAATCTCACCCAGACCAAAATATGCACCAATGTTTTCAAAGATCCACTAAAAGTTAACTTTTTTTCATTTGAAGTGTTAATTAAATTGACACTTAAATTAACCATCAAAAAGTAGGACAGATTTAAATGACTGATTAAATAATGTAATCTTGACTTATCTTGTAATCATGTATGTATGTATGTATGTATATATATATATATATATATATATATATATATATATATATATATATATATATATATATATATATATATATATATATATCTCCATTCCCTTTTGGCTAAAGAAAGATAAGGGCGTGAATCCTCTTCAGTATTGTTTTGATCAGCAAGTCATTTACTGAATGTTACCTTCCTGGTCTTCACTGCTGTCTTTACTATTATGTGTCATCTCTTCAAATCCTAGGCCGAACAGGTCAATGTTGCTGTTGAGGGTCTTAAATGAGGGGGCAACAGGTTTGGGGGGCTCTGGGAGTCCAGCTAGCACAAACCCATCATCTGACCGGTCAGATAAGTCATCTCGTGCAGAAAAAGTGCCCTGCGGAAAACAGACAAAGCAGAAAAGAGGAGAGACTGAATGGCATTTATCTGGTGGCAAAGTAACCATTTAATATCTAGGCGCATTAGATGATTTTTATTTCTCTGAGAACAACATTTGTGATAGATTTAAGTGTATTTCAGTCAAGGATATTATCATTAAGTAAATTAAAAGCTAAAAACAAAAACAAATTTTTTTTATTTACACTAAAACTTTCACTAACATTAAAATGAAATCTAATTCGACATATTTTAAAAAATTAGCGTGGAATAGCATGCCATGGCTCGAGATTTCAGTCGCTGATTGGTTAAACTTAAGCAACTTATTATCAAAAGCCTAAAAACTGTTTTTCTACCTTCTTGATATTAGGTATGTCAAGCTCTTCGCTCTCAAATTCAGGGTCGTCCATGACAAGTGAAATGATCTGATGAGCAACTGGAGCCTCTTGGTCTGAATCTGAGTTGGCCTCGACGGCGCCTCCTGTCTTCAGGCCTTGTCGCTGCACTGCAGGTCCTGCGGGGGTCTTCAGGCTTTGGGGTCTCTCTGCTGGCTTTGGCTTGTTTTGCAGCTGTTTGACAGAGTTCACTGTAGATCTAGAGTTGAAAGTCAGATTCCACAGAAAATATTAGGTGCTTTCTAAGCAAATAACATCCTGACTCCAAATAATTATTCATCAGAGAGCTAGCCTTCTGTCCATCTATACATACATCTATCCATCTGTCTGTCTCTCCATCAGTCCTTCTATCCGTCCAGCCATGTATCCATCTATCAATCACTCTATCCATGATTTATCTGTCGATTTATCCAACTATCCATCCATCCATCCCTCCATGCATGTATCTATCCTGCAATCCATCTCTCCATTTGTCAGTCTATCCATCCATCCATTCATCCCTCCATCCATCCCTCCATCTATCCTTCAATCCGCCTCTCCATTTATCAGTCTATCCATCCATCCATCCCTCCATTCATCCCTCCATCCATATCTCCATTTGTCAGTCTATCCATCCATCCATCCCTCCGTCCATCCATCCATCCAACCATCTCTCCATTTGTAAGTCTATCCATCCATCCCTCCCTCCCTCCATCCATCCCCTCACTATCTATCTATCCTTCAATCCATCTCTCCATTTGTCAGTCTATCCATCCATCCCTCCCTCCATCCATCCCTCTATCTATCCTTCAATCCATCTCTCCATTTGTCAATCCATCCATCCATCCATCCATCCCTCTATCTATCCTTCAATCCATCTCTCCATTTGTCAATCCATCCATCCATCCATCCCTCCCTCTATCTATCCTTCAATCCATCTCTCCATTTGTCAGTCTATCCATCCATCCATCCATCCCTCTATCTATCCTTCAATCCATCTCTCCATTTGTCAATCCATCCATCCATCCATCCCTCTATCTATCCTTCAATCCATCTCTCCATTTGTCAGTCCATCCATTCATCCCTCTATCCCTCCATCCATGGAAATCACTTGTGCCAAGTAGCATTAATTGAAAACAATAATATCATTAAGAAATGAAAACAGGTTTTGCCTTCATTAAGAGTGATTTAATTAAAGTAAATCAGACAAGTCTCTCTGCTGATGGAATCATTTCTATTTCGAAAGCTCATCAACAGTGAGGGAAATTAATTAAAAACGCACAACAGATCTTCAGGAAGTTCTGGTCAGGTCTCAGCACGTCTGCATCTCACTGAAGTCTATCTGTGAAATGTATGACACATTTGACACATCTGCAGGCGGTTCTTACCCCTTTGAGTTTGACCCCGAGCCGATGCCTTTGTGCTGGGCAGCTGAGGGCAGAGATGAATCTTCCTCCTCATCATCACTCGTGAGTGTGACGCCTATGCTCGGCACCGCCGCTTTAACAGCAGGATGGGACGGCACTCTGTCATCCGGATCCAAATCATCCTGGAAGCCGGAGACCAGAGGATTTCCCCGTCCCTCTCCATCACTGAGGAAAACACAGGAGAGCTCTCAGGAGTTTAACGTGACCAAAATTAAACTCACTTTCTTAATAAATCCCCCTGCTCTTTTTGTGATCAATGCATCAGTCCTTATTTTAAATAAAGATGTTTGTTCACTACTTTCTTCATCTCTTATAAAACAACAGAACCATAATCAAACTCATTCCGAGACAGAAAAATCCTATTGATCTGAGCAAAAGAAAAAATCCTATTTGTAATCCTGTCCAGTATGTTTATGAGCTGCTGAGATGACTACAGTAATACTCTATGCTATGTTTTTTGCTTTTAGAAACAAACTATCCGTTATCACAGCTTACCTATCACTGTCCAGGATGGGAGCTGATGCTGGAGGTTTTTTCTTTGATTTAACGGCTGCTGTTCCACCATCTTCCAGAAAGGTCCGGTCCAGGCCCACCTCCGACACAAAGTCATCCACACACTGCACATTTCCAGAGGACTTTGGGTCTTCAGAACCTGCAGTTTCTAAAGAAGATAAAAGACCTTAAAGGTTTTAAAACTAATGCATGTAATAAGCTAAATGCTTTTCTAGCTACATGGCAACAGGTCAGGTGTGCATTTAACCAAACCACATAACCAAACGCAAGTTGAGTGAAATCCTATTAATGTATTGTGTAGTAATGGTAAGAGGCACAAATTTGTGCAAATATTTGACCATTATAGTATTTTCCTGTTATTATATTAAACTTTTATTATTAAAATATGGTTACTATATATATATATATATATATAAATATATATATATATATATATATATATATATATATATATATATATATATATATATATATATATATTAACATTCAGCAATACAACATTCAGAAGAAGTAATTTCAATAATACTACAAACTCAAAAGTTAAATATCCAGTATTTGTGCTAAAATTTCACCAAAACACATAAAATGCAGTATGGAAATTAATATATGAATATATCTATACTTCTCATGCTAAAATCCAAATAAAACGAAAAAGAAACTGATAAAACATACCATCTGTGATGCTGATTAAATGATTAATGGAAACTGGATCCAGCATTCCCCAGAACAAGGGAGCTTTTGTGAAACCACACAAAATTAAGCAAGCAAAATATATGCATATAATATATATATGTGTGTTGACAGGAAGTGCATTAGTGTCCTTCTGCTTGGCCCCATCCCCCAGGATCTGCAATGCAGCAGTAAATGCACTGGTGCAGAGCTGTGCATGTGTTAGCATGTGTCAGTCCACCGGTCTCTGTAATGACTGTGCAGTGGCAGCTCCAGTGTTGCCTGATAATGTCTCAGTGGTATTCAGTATATAAGGCAATGAATGTAGTCTCTGGAAGACAGCCCCTCTTTACTACAGTTCATATAGTCACATTAGCAAACCTACACACACGCACACACACACACACACACACACACGTCAGGTTAACTATCCCTGTTGGGACTCTCCACAGATGTAATGGCTCTTCTACTGTACAAACTGTATATCATATCCCCGTACACTAAACTAGAACTCACAGAAAACATTCAGCATTTTCACATTCTCAAAAAAAGCTTCCTTCTGTATGATTTAGGTCCCAAAGGGGACACGAGTCCCCATGAGTCAGTGTGTATTCAGATTTAAGTCCCCACTGGGATAGAAAAACATGAACACACACACACACACACACACACACACACACACACACACACACAGATCTAAAAACACACTAGAGCAAGTGTGTAAGTTAAATGTTTTATAGCATAATTTTTATTCAGCTAAAAAGCTCCAGAATTAAGCAAACTCTGACGTTGTATCGACTTCTGTTCCAGGGTTGTCATTGTTAATTAAAACTAAAACCATAAAGTATATTTATTTCTTGAAATAAAATGAATAAAAAACCTAAGCTTTTTTTTTTTTAATCAAGCATTATTTCTCATTTTCATGTACTAATTAAAAAGTAATAAAAACTTTTTATACCATAATAAAAAAAGCCCGACACAATTACTTATTACTTTAAAATTAAAATGAAAAAAAGAAAATATAAAAATAAAAACCTGTCAAAAAAAATTTATACGAATAAATTCTTAAATTTAAAAAAAAGTTTATGATTAAAACGAACAAATATCTGCCAGTGGATTCAGGAAAGAAAAAAAAAACACCTTAATTCAAAGTGAAAACAAGTTTTCATATTCCACTGGCTGATATTTGTTCTTGTTTAAAGCATAAACTAGAGTAAACTAGAAAACAAGACTACATATCTTCAATTTGCTTTTCAAGTAAATGCATCTTGATTTAAAGACCTGAATATGTGGAGGGAATATTGAATTAAGGCTTTTAAGATCTGCAGAAAACCTGTATATAAAAAAAGAAAAACTCCAATAATATATCAATGATCTCTATAATAACACCGTTCTATACTGACCAGGTTTGTCCGGTGATGGCTCTGCAGTGGATGATCCGAACAGGCGTGAGATGAAGCCTCGTTTCTGGGCAGGAGGAGGTGCGGGTTGGGCAGGTGTGGGCACCGGTGCTGTGGGCGAAGGCTCCAGGGTTTGTGATGGTGTCTGGGGTACATGGATGGCTGTGGTCTGGGCGGGAGGGTGTGGTATAGATGGAGGTGGTGGAGGGGCAGATTGGGTCTGGAGCGGGACAGGGACCTGTGGGGTACTGGGGCTGGAGTTACTGGGAGAGGCAGCACCGGGCAGCACCACAGGGGACTGGGAGCCCGAGGATGGGCTCTGGCCATTAGAGGGAGCCGGAGAGCCATAAGCTTTGCGTGACTCCATCATCTCAAGAAATCTGGAAAGACAGTCAACTTGTAAAATTCTGAAAATGATGGTCAGATGAAATTCCTGTTTAAGTGGGCAGCTCTTGGCCAGAGTAAAAAACGAAATATACTTGACTGTAATGTCAAAGTCCCAGTGGCAATATAGTGCAACTTAATCCTGAGCCTGTATGATGTTCTATAGCAAGGCTTAGCAAAACATTTTCAGCCATAACCCTTATATGTAAAACATTTACTTGAGGTACCCCCTTAATATTTCAATAATTTACCAACACATTAATATGAATCACTAGTATTATATATTAAATACACAATATTAAATATGTTTATTATATATATTAGGTTATATATTTGATTCGATTTTCATGCCAGATATCTCGATAACGATACAATACGATATGACTACGTGTTCTTTCTGAATCTAAAATAGTTTGGGAGTTTGGGAAACACTGCTTTACTGCATCTGAAATATATTGTGTGCATACTGGTATGTGTACATGAGGTTCACACTCACATGTCATAGTTCTGGTCCTCAGTCTCCTGCTGGACACTGAGCTCTTCTAACGTGGCATCGATGTCAAGCTGATTTGTCTCCAGTTGCCGTAACAGAGTCTCCCTCTGCACACACAAACACGCCACATCAAACACACGGTCAACTCAAGGGACATCAACACTGACCTCATTTTTACTCAAGTAAGTAGATACCTGCTTTATTATTTCTAAATTAGGAGGAGGACTAAAAACGAATGGGTAGAGAAATATGCAAAACTTCAAGCCTGCAGCTCAACTTTTTCTGAAATACACAGACTTACCAATAACCCGGTATGCACATAAGTGATGCGCATGTACGACCTAAATAAAAAAAATGCGCTGGGTAAATAAGTTCAGAACACTAATTTGTGCACGGACATGTTGCCAGCTGTTAATGCACAATCACTAATTACGATTAAAAATATCATGGTATTTGCAAATGTTATTTATTCCTATTATTATTTATTATTAGTAGTATTATTTTATAACGGGTTGAAGGTCCAAACTTCAGTTTCAGTGCAGCTTCAAAGGGCTCAACACGATCCATGCAGAGGAATAAGGATCTTATCTAGCAAAACCAATCTTTAATTAAAAAATTGTAAAACAACAAATCGCAGAAAGTTTTGAAGTTGGAGGAGAAAATTAGATGAGTACATAATGCGTGAATTTGCAGAAGAGCATCACAGAGCTAGTGCAAGACAAGCATTTGTGGTTAAAAAGTATTTAAATGTTTATTTATTTTTTTAGAAAATTAACGATTGGATTTGCAAGATAAGATCCTTCTTCCTCGGGTGGGATCAGGTCCTTTTGAAGCTGCACTGAAGCTGCAATTTGGACCTTCAACCCATTGAGCACCACTGAAGTCCATTATATGGAGAAAAATCCTGGATGTTTTCTCAAAAACCGTCATCTCTTTTGTGACTGAAGACAGAAAGACATGGACATCTTGGATGACATGGTGGGAGATTAAATGATCAGGACATTTTTATTCTGGGAGTGAACTAAACCTTTAACCAACAGAACTGATACTCGGGGTTAGAAGTTTGTTTAAAGTCATGCAAGTTAGAAGTGGCCTTTAAACTTTGACTGAAAAAGATAGCAAAGAGAGGAAAACAGATCTGGGCACAGCACTGAAATTTTCATGAGTTTGACATGCTGTGCTCGACGGACTGATTCTGAGCAGAGGGATTTGCGGGGTTGTTCTACTTACAACACTATTCAAAGATAATAAAGACTTGTTACTAACAGAAGATCTAAACAGTGTCCAACAGACAAAAGATTCATAAATGGACTTGTTAAATAACCCAAACAGAACCCCTTGCATAACATGCTGATATGGTATTGGATACTTTTAAGATCTATAGAGGTTGCATCTGTATTTATGATCTTGTGTGGGTGGTTAATTGAACTAGACTAGGTAAGTTAATTTCTCTAATAGGATCAATAAAATACATTAAACTGAAACCAGTCCTTTAACCTACTGACTGTGGAGTAACCTCAAGAAGAGCCTGAGACGCTGACACATAAGACTCAGCCGTCGCCATTGATGCCTAGGTTAATTTCAACCTACCTTATTAATGAATGCCATCCAGCCAGTCGCAAGAGACGCATGACGAGAATACATCTAAAGTAAAGACTTTAACTCTACTGCTAAAATAGGGGTGCTCAAATCTGCTCCACAGTTGCCAACTGAGTGCTCTCAAGAAGGTCTTACTGTAGGTTTCCCTCAACTTCTGACCCATTCATTTCCATTTTTCTAACATTTGTGATTAACATCAGTGTTGTTATTGGTAACAAAATCTAAATGTAATACTAAACATATTTAAATAATTTAAATATGATTAAAATATCAAATAATTAAAATAATTTTGAAATATTAGATGTAAAACTTAATATTATTTTTAAATTCTAATTTAAAAATAAAAACCAAATAGAAATATGCAAAAACCTAAAAAACAAATGACAAAATTACTAAAACATTACGTTAAAATTGTTAAATTAAAATGAAAACCGAGAATATGAATATAAAAGCTTATATAAAATATTAATAAATACTATAATAATATACAAACAATGCTAAAAAACACTTGTTTAATTTCCTTTAAATTAATAATCTCATTAATATCAATTACAAGCTACTGGAATATTTTAGAGCAATGCATATCTTAAAAAAAAAAAAAAAAAAATAGTATTTTTGATGGAGTTTTCCATGATAGACTTTAAAGATTTCATTAATTTCTGTGATTTTTCCAGGTCAGGAAAATCACAATTTGATCTGATTTGATCGTCTGGTATTTCTAGGTTTTCAATGACCGTGGGAACTACTGTGAGTTCAGAAATCCTAATTATGACATGTGAATTCAAGAGATTTTGCTCAGAATAAAAAATAAATAAAAATGCATGCATTAGGAAATTTCGTATTTCTCTCTTTTTTACTTCCTAACAAAGAGAGAAGCATTTCAGTACTAGTGCAAAAAAATTTAATAAATAAAGTGATAAAACAAATTACACACAATAAAAAAAATTCCGCTATTAGCCCCAAACCGTGCATGCATACAAATATATAAGTTTACAAAGGCAATCTTAAGAATACTTGGGTGACAATCGTACTATTCTTTCATAATGCTTTGAAAAAAAAAAAGTAAATTTCAATGCATTGTAAGTGACATGTGAAGTGACATTCAGCCAAGTATGATGACCCATACTCAGAATTTGTGCTCTGCATTTAACCCATCCGAAATGCACACACACAGAGCAGTGAACACACACACACACACACACTGTGAGCACACACCCGGAGCAGTGGGCAGCCATTTATGCTGCGGCGCCCGGGGAGCAGTTGGGGGTTCGATGCCTTGCTCAAGGGCACCTAAGTCGTGGTATTGAAGGTGGAGAGAGAACTGTACATGCACTCCCCCCACCCACAATTCCGTCCGGCCCGAGACTAGAACCCACAACACTTCGATTGGGAGTCCGACTCTCTAACCATTAGGCCACGACTTCCCCAACTACAGTAGATGTGTTACAGCAAGACGACGGATGAAAATCAAATCCCCATGTAAGATATGTGAAGATTCCACTTGAAATTATGATAACACTAGATAAACATCCATATCTGACTTTGAGAGTTTCCTCTGACCTGCAGCTGCAGGAACGGGATGTTGAAGAAGCGATGGAGGTATTTGAGACCAAAGCCGTTTTTCATGGAGGACTCAGCATAGTGGATGTAGGAGGAGCCTGGAGGTCTACAATAAAAAAGGATTATGGGATTAGGGAAAAGTTGACTGATAAATGACATATACACTTATTTTAATTATTATTTTTTTTTTTTTTGTGTAGGTAATTCATAAAAGACAGATCTTTCCAGTTTTTATTGAAAAGCTTGTTACTTCCGTTGCTTGACTCATTAGCATAAACTGCTGAATATTTTTCACATTGGCAAAAATAATTCATTTTTCAAGGTCAGATAATCTAGAAGTGTGCAATTTTAATTTGTTCAAATGCTTTCTCGTTTGTAGACTGGCTTACTGAACATTTTTAACACACACACAAAAAAACCTGATAAATTTTTAGCCATCTGACACAAAAACTACCTGTTTGAAACTCAAAGGTCTTCACAACTACTCATCAAAATAAGTTTAACTTGAAGAAACTGTGAGAGAAATATTGTTACCGTTTTATCCTTTATTTGATTACTGCTGCCTATGATAATTAAACAGCCAACATAGAATTATTGTAGAAATTGTAATAAATTAATACATTGTTATGGTTTTATGATTTCAATTTATTAGACAGGCTTTTTGATTTGTAAAATTTAATTAAACCAATAAAAGAGAAGAAAAAAAATTATAATGGAAAACATAGAATTTGGGGAAAATAAAATAAAACAAAATTTGGAGAGAGAGAATTTTTTTTATTCCTTATGTGTCTAAAAATTCATAAAAAATAAAATGCTATTAATTTGTGTGTATATATATATATATATATATATATATATATATATATATATATATAGGGAAAAAATCACGGAATTTGGGAAAAATATTACAAATATTTCACATGGCCCTACTACAAACATTGAGCTGGACTAAGAGGGGCCCGTAAGCCCCTGGTTTTGAGGGATAATCTTGAACTGTCCACCTGTTAAGACTGTTGATGAAGTCTCTGATGTCGTCGGGTAAAATGACCCGGTGCTCGCCCATGTCCCGCTGGTTACCCAGGACACACACTGGGATGTGTGTCGGCACTTTCGGCAACTCCCTAAGGATGTAGTTGAACGTCCTGCAGCAAAGACAGAGTCTGTGATTCATATGAAACCTACTTTGACATGATTGCCTTGTGTAATGCACAATGGCATACATTTTCTTTTACATATGATGATATGTTTAGATATTATAAACATATCTATATCTAAAAATATGAGTTTTAATATTTTGCGCAGTTTGGGTTTGGGTATTTTTGAACGATTTTATCGATAACATCTTATTTTCATTTTTGGCCAGCACTCCTAGACTTGTGTGACCATCCACATATACATTGGCAAGTCACACAGTAGAAATGCCAGTTTCATAAGAGCAAGCAGCATTAAAAAGCAAAGTCTTGTTTGGTCATCGATACTTTATCTCGTAAAAGATTTTGACCAGAAAAAAGAAGACTAGAGAGTAAGCCAAGATCACAGTGAGCTGAGCCCCATTTTTCATACATCTATCTTTGAGGTAGCTGAATTTCATAGACAAATTGATCCTATATTGTTCCATTCTTAATTCAGTTTCCACATATCTACGCTCAAATCTGCCCAGAAGCAGGTTAAATGTAACAAACAGAATTCAAATGTGGCTTTATAAGTGGAAATGCCCAATGTTCTTATGAGAGCAACTTTCAGCATTGGCCAACATTTTAATAAAAGACCAAGTTTGCCACTTTAGTCATGAGGCAATACCTCACCTCAAACCTACACTTTGATTTGAAAGAAAACAGCACATCCTTGTGGCACGGCTGACATACAAGAGCGTAAACTGCCTACGTTCAGCTCATATTCTGGCTCTACGGTGATGTGGAGATACAACAGAGGAGGCAAATTGTTGAATAAAATCATTATTTTTGTTTTATTCGCGTACAAACAGTATTCTCGTCGCTTCATAACATTACTATTGAACCACTGATGGCACATGGACTACTCTGACGATGTCTCTCATACTTTTCTGGGCTGCAGGTTTTGGTTTCATTACTTTCTTTGTTCCTCGACTCTACTGAGAAAGAGACGTTCAAAGACCTGCTGCAACCCAACGCCTATTTCTGGCACCTGATCCTGACCACTGATCAGAAAGAGCGATGATGGGGTGGAAATGGAGGGACAGAAGAGGGAGAATGAATGAGGGGTTTAAAGAGAGTGAATGTGGGGAAAAATGGAAGGCAGATTCCTTACCACTGTTTGGTGATGTCGAACATCATGATCACGCCGTTACAGTTCTTATAAACATCCAGGAACTCTGCGTCGAGAGCCACCTCGGCTTCAGACTGCTCAGACAGCAAAACAACGCCAAGATTGAAAAAATTATATCTGGTTTCCAGCTGAATATGCAACATTAAAGTCAGCTTGCAAGTAGTTGACAGATAACATAGTGAGACATCTGAAAATGCCAAATGATTTTAATTCAGCCAAAATAAAACTTTGAAGTATTAATTGCATGGTAACTGTCAAGTAGACTTACACTTCAGATCAAAAGTTTGTGGTTTGTAAGTTTTCCTTTTTCAAAGAACACTTTTATTCAGAAATAAAGAATTAAACTGATCAAAAGTTTTCAAATGAATGCTGTTCTTTTGAACTTTCTATTCATCAAAGACTGCAGATTTTTTTATTTTTTTTTTGCATGCTTTCAACAAAAATATGAAACTGTTTTCAACATTAATGATGTTTAAGCGGCAAATCAGCATATTTGAATGATTTCTATAGAATCATGTGACACTGAAGACTGGAGTAATGATTTTGCTGTGCATCACAGGAGTAAAAATCACATTTTAAAATACATATTTACATAAAAAACAGATACTTTAATTTGTAGCAACATTTCACAGTATTACTGTCTTTATTACATTTCTTGATGAAATAAATGTAGCCTTGGTGAGCAGAAGAGCCTTTCAAAAACACTTGGCAACCCCAAACTTTTCAACAGTAGTGTAACTACCTACAAATATTCCTTGTTTATCAAATACCTCCTGAGGTTCATTTTCCAATTTCAGATTCTCTCCGCGTCTTTTCCCTTTCCCTGCAGTAGTTGGAGAAACACGGATATTACAATTAGTGTGGCAGTACTTCAGTAACTGTGAGTCTGAGATACGAGTAGAGTAATATTCATAAACTTACCCATTCAGTACCCAAACTAATATTTCACTGTCATCATACATAAGCTGCACTGGATTTGTTTACACTTTAGCGAGACCAACTGGAACCCTGAGTATCTTAAACAACTAGTTCGTCAAAGCAATCCAAAAATAAAATAATAATCCTATTAGTACCATTACCATTATAAAAAATTGCATTTAAGGTACAGATTTTATCAGTTCACTACTGTTATGTCCTACTGGTTTGACACATAACTTAAACAGCACAAACATTATATTTTAAAGAAAAAAAATTAAGCTATACTGTACATAAACTTCAGGTCTGATGCACATGAATTCACATGGGATCATCATTTTTATTTTTTGATGATAATGGTGGAAAAAAAAAACTTTAATAATGCATGTCATAAAAAAATATGGCTACCATGGTACATTTTTGCCGGTAATAACTACTAATTCACAAAGAGTGTAAAAAGAAAACTGTTTAAGAGCAGTATTGTCATTCAAACAAGCTGAAAAATCAACAGAATTTCCAATTCATGCATCATTTATGAACTTTTAAAAGGGGGCTGTTTGAAATGTTTACATCGTAGAAGATCATTCTGACGACAATTTCAGAAGGGAATAAAAAATGCATTATAAATAAAACATATCACCCACCCCCTATTAAAATTAATGCACTGTGGGAAAGATGTTGCCATCAGATTCACACTAGGGTCTAATAATAGCACAGGCTACTGAATATAGATGTCTATTCTGAGCACGGTTTTATAGTAAAAGAAGAGAAGTGACACACACACACACACACACACACAGAGAGAGAGAGAGAGGCTGTTTAATGTTTTTTACTACTAGATTACTAGTTCTCACCTACACCTTCTGGAAGAGGAAGCTTTTGCCCTTTGAGTATATGCAGACCACAAAAAAGAAGTCAAATATGACATTGCACTGTTACCTTTAAACAAAGCTGAAAACAGACTTTCGGACAAAACATAATTCAGATCTTTCAACTGATTCTTTGCAAATACAAAATTTGTTTGGGATCACATATTGCATAGCTGCACTAACTATAGCACTAGTATGTGTTGTGTTAAGACTCACCTTTATCTACCACATCCCAGACTTCAACTTTCACTACATCGTCTGTTGCTGCGGTGCACAAATAAAAGCAAGAACAAAATACAGTTAGAAAAAGAGTCAACAGGTTTTGATACTTTACAAAAGATTACCTAGTTAGTACAGTATATTTCTCATTTCTGATAAGGTGGTCTATTTATATAATTGAATTTATGTTACCGGAAAGTTCTTTGAATATAAACCACTTCCCTTCATAAAAGACTACTTAACCAGTGAAGAAGCGAAAGTGAGTCGCAGGTCTGTTCTGAAAGGGTTGCAGACAGCAGAGTGATTTATTAGACAGAAATCTAATACCAAATTTGGCCCAGATGTGTTTGGCTGGTAAATCACATGTCAGGTATTATCTATGCTTTTACAAAATTATACATTTTCTAATTCTGACTTTAAATTCTGAGCCAAAACCGAAAGATTCAGGATGCACTTGGCAAAAAAAACTATAAAATAACCCTACTTTAAAATTGTGTGTATATATATAAACTGGTATACATATTATTGCATAATTTGTTTTCTTACTGATTTTTTTTTTCTTTCATTTAGATGACTGAATTAAAATATATATATTTTTTAATAATCAATTATATTTACTGAATGATCAACAAGTTGTACAAATATATATAAACTGCCATGAGTGCATTTTAAGTCAAAATTATTTTTGAATGTTAATGACAGATTTAGAAAAACATAATGACAACTGGTTAAGTAAAAATATAATGTGAAATAATGCATAAAATTAGCAAAATGCTTCTCTCTAGAGTTAAGTAGTACTACAGAGGAAAAGAGCAGTTAATATGCTGCTTGAACTGATGAGGATTCATCAATCTGTTGCATCAAATTAAAGAATGTCAAAACATTGCATTTCATGATAATTCAACGATTTTGATATCTGAGATTTTGTTGCATATTAAAAGTAACAAAGCAAAAAGTTGTGCTACAACGTTTAGTGAAGTTCATGCATCAAGAGAAAATAGAATTTACACTGACTAAAAGACTGATCTTGAGATTTAAGAACTCATTAGTATTGACAAAAATCAATATTGTTAATCAGCACTAGTTTCCACACAGCTGACATATTTACTTGTTGGAGTTTATCCAGGTAGTGAGCATGAAATAGCCACTGACAAAGTCCATACCTGAGTTACACATCACTGTTTTTCAGCCAATGATTTCGACCTCCAAAATATTTTGTGCCAAAACTGGAAACTGCCATTTCAACCGCTGAATTTTCAGTACATGACTAGCCTAAACCATGAAGGATGACGTTATATAGTGCACGAGGCACTCATTAGCTAAGTTTCCATCGTGCCGTTTTTAATCCCTTAATTCACAAAAAAGTTTTTATGCTTGCTTGAGGTGGTTTTAGACACATTTGCGAAGTAAATTTCTCCATGTGCATCAAAAAAGTAATTTGCTTTACGCTATAGGACGGCAAAACCTGATTTACCAGTGGACCCATGTTGTTGCACAGCATCTGAAATGTTACGGTCATTCTTAATTGCCTGAGTAATTTCTGGCATCAAAGTATTTCTACAGCAGTCATCCATCACTGAAAGTAATGACCACATTTATTTTGTTTCGTCTGTCGCAAGTAATTTATTATATTTGAAAATAATTATATTCAGTGGCTTCTGCTTCTGATATTTAGCACCAGTTTATCAGGAAGTGATGATTTTGTCCTCTTCGACTCGTTGGATGGAATCGGTGCTTATTTGCATGTCTTCTGCGATATTCCAAAATTATTCCAAAGTTAAATTTGCAACTCACTTTTGTAGTTCCAGTGAATGCTGGTGACCTGGATCTCCTGTGTGGGGATGTACTCTTCCAGAAACTTCTTCCCTTGAAGTCGGTGCCAAAGTGCACTTTTACCCGTGTTTCTGTCCCCACGGATGACTATTTTCACTGAGAGAATCAAGCAGACACAAGAACATTAATATGACCAAAGCAACACATAATTAAACAATCTCAAGTTTCAAAGCATAAACAAAGCACACTGATTGGAAATGGAAAGATCTAAACCAAGACAAAAAGTTTCAACCAAGTTTGTATTTATAAAGTTGCACTGATACAGCACAGTGTATACCACAATGCACTTTTCACGGTTGAAATGCTTGGCATCTTGGGATATCTGCATGTCAAAAAAAAGACACCTCTACCAAGGAGAAGCAACTGGAAAAATAGGCCAATAGGTGGGTGATCATGTATCATTCATGCATTTTTTAACAACACAGTGCCACAAAAACAGTAAGTATTCAAAGCCAGGTCCATGAAGAAACACCGAGTGGCTCACTGCTGCAGCGTTGCATGTCAAACACAACTTCTACACAACTCCATCACACCAGTGACAGGCAAAGAAAGAAGGATTCAGTTACTGTACAGTTATATGTTTAAGACACAGAGTGAGATCTTGGTCTTATGACACGCGTTATGATGTCTCACATTTCCAAGGGACAAATCTTTAACTTTGTGTTTCCTAACAGTTTTATAAGGAAAAAATAAAGAGAAGTTTTTGCATTAAGAAAATAAATCTAATAAAGTTAACAAAGACAATATTTGTTTCAAATACACATTACTGTAATGCAAAATAGGCTAAAATGCATTGCATGACATTTGAACTTTTTTTTATTTTTTAAAGGTGATTCTCACTGCATTTTCACATTTTGTAATGCTTTTTTTAAAATCAGCATTAATTGCAAGCAGTAAAAAAAAAAAAAATACTAATCTACGACTATTTTTACAAGTTCTTTTTAAATGGTGTACTTTATTTATATATAGTATAATGCATTAGATGTTAACGAGTTTTTAACATTGTGTTTCATTATGTGGGTAAATAAACAGAAAATAACATTATTGTTGTTGTTTTTTGCGTTGACATTATTTTCATGACATTTAATTTTGCATTTTCAAATCAAATTCACATTACTCTAACGTAAAAAAAAAGTAAAAACATAAATCCAATTACTAAAATGCACAGAATGAGATTTGACCTTTGATTCTCAACAGTTATTGTCATTTGGATTTGCACTTTTATTTATTTATTTAAGTCAGCATAAATTGAAACACACACACAAACTAGTCTACAACTAGTATACATAGTTTTTAAATTATATATATTTTATTATATTTAATTGTGCATTATATGCATTATACTTTTTGGCATGCATTAGATGTTTCACTATGAAAATATCAACAATTAAAAATAATAATCCCTGAAAAATCCCTTTATATATATATATATATATATATATATATATATATATATATATATATATATATATATATATATATATATATATATATATATATATATATGCACTTTTTTATATTAAATATTTTTGAAATTTATTGAATTTTTTTTTTTTTATGATTTGTGGAAGAAACATGACCAAGACAAGTTCTTAACAGAGTTCAGGAGGAGTATTGTTTCTAACACAAGCGGAATCAATGAAACAAAGCGTTTCACAAATTTGATTTTGATTTTAAATAGTCAACACAGTTTAACGTTGCAAAACAAGTACAGCCGAGTTCTATTCAACACAGTATAATACAGCAAACAAACCACAAAGAAAAACTCACTCGGCAAGCCCAACAGAAAACAATGGACGTCTTCAACACAATCGAAAACTATTTGTGAGAGGCTCTACTCAAAGAAAATCAGATTAAGCACAGAGCTCTTACTGTTATATTGTACGCCCTTGGCGAAACGCCTCTGTAGACTCTGGTTCATGGACTGCAGGCCTGCTGGGATATTTCTATCCCTGAGCTGCCCTGCTTCAGAGCCCACCAGCTTCTTCAGAGCGGTGAACATCTCGATGAAAGCCTCTTCAGCAGTCCAACAACACTAAAACCTGGTCTTCCAGAGAAACTCTCAAAGATTGAAGACTTCTGAGATTATTAACCCAACATATTGCTGACAGGTGTGATGTGGTCTGAAGGTCAGGAGTGGAGTCCGTCTTCAATATATATTGATGCAGATAACAGATGTTTACTTTCTAGTTCAACAGATTACAATCCTAAAATGTGCCATTTTAGCTACTGTAACCGTTGCGATGATATCTGTCCATCTACTGGCATCACCTGTGAGGAAAAACAACATGGGCACACAGAAACAGCCATCAGTTTCACAAAAATAAGATCAATTCAGTCTTCATTTACTCCCTCTCGTGTCATTTCCAGTTTCTTTCTTTCATGGAGCACAAGTTAGTTCACACTGTCCTTTTCCACATAAAACACCATAAAAGTGTCCGGATTCATATTCGCCAAGTTTTCCAAAGCAATACAAGAAGTCCGTGTGAGAAATGGACTGAAATTGACATATGAAAAGTTACTTGCATGGAAAAGAGCATCATGAACATTTAAAATATCAATTTTTTAGTTCCAAGATAGAAAGATTGTGAAATTTTAAAGTAAATTAATTTTCATATTTGAAAACTACTTCGAACCTAATTAACCGACTTTCTGAATTAGAGACAGCATTCGTCAGAAGACACTACACTATATAATACTATTTTAGGTGTCTGATAATGGATGACATTTCATTTTGGTTTAATTTGTTACTTTTTAAAGGGTTTTTAGTAACTTTATGACCATGTAAACCTTCTACAAATACAAATTCCCTCATTAATAACTCTCTCTCATGTCGTTCCAAATCCATAAGACCTTCGTTCATCTTCCGAACACAAATTATGATATTTTCGATTGAAATCCGAGAGCTTTCTGACCCTCCATAGACAGCAACACAACTACCACGTTCAAGGCGATTTTGTTTTTTATTTTGCACGAAAAGTATTTTTGTAGCTTCATAAAATTACAGTTGAACCACTAAAGTCACACGGACTATTTTAAAGAAGTCTTTACTACCTTTCTGCACTTTGAATGTATCTGTTGTGTTGCTGCCTATGGAGTGTCAGAAAGCTCACGGATTTCATAAAAAATATCGTAATTTGTGTTACGAAGAAGAGCAAAGGGATTTTGTACAGCATGAGGGTAAATAAATGATGACAGAATTACATTTTTTGGCTTTATTATCAATTAAAGGTTTACATGTATGCATTTATATGACAATTTAGTTATTAAAAACACTGTAAAAGGTAAAATTAAACCATAAATAAATTTTTATCAGTTATCAGAAACCTAAAATATTATAATATACTGTATTTTTTTCTGGTGAATGCTGTTTTTAAGTCAGTTAGTCAGGTTTCGGGTTTGTTCTCTCAAATATAAAAAAAATAATTTACATTCTTTCAATCTCCGTACTAAAAAAGATATATTTTAAATGTTTAATTTTTGGCTGAACTACACCTTTAATAAGTATAAAACACATTAATGTTTTATTATGGTTACCATATTTATTCTAACATTACAATAATTTCCAAAATAATAATGATTGTTATTTATGTTTATTAAGATGGTCTGTTATTACTGGTCTAAATCTCCTTCGCAAATTTGGCAGCAGAACTAACTCTGAATTGTGTGTTTTTTTTTTTAAAGTGTCATATTTTAATCTTGCGTTAAGGTTAATTTTAAAATTAACCCAAGCAAAGTACTACAAGTAAAAATAGATTTAAAATGCAGAAACAATGTAGTATGGCATCACATTTGACAATTACATCATATAACCTCGAAAACATCATCACAACCTCAGATCAAGACCGATATAGCAGCAGACTCGTAGATTTGATTAGTTAACGTTACTTAAACATCATAAAAACATTAAATCGCAGTGTATTCTAACCTTAATCACAAGACGAACCAGCTGTTAAATGTTGTTTAGCAGCTCCAGATACATTCACTGAGACATTACACCTAAAAGCTGCTGAACCTCTGACGGGGAAGTGTGAAAACTGTCCCAGAGAAGGCGCTCATTGATAGCCGTGTTTATTTTAGTGAGGTGAATTATTTGCGCTCGTCTGTTTGAGGGCCATCAGCTGCGCGGCTAAAGCGACGTGTCAATTAACGGTAACCAAAACATCGACGTTTCATTGAAACTCAGCTCTGTTTTATTCTAGCTACCGCATTACCTGGTTGACAGTCTTCGCCCGCGATATTTCAGTCGCATTCTGCTGACTGCTGAGTTTCACTGTATCCCGTTTTCCGCGCTGAAGGGAAACATTTCCTTAGCATCCCTCTCTCGTCTCATCCCTCGGAGTCCGTCAGCTGTGGAATGCCGTGAGGAGCACTGTGAGGTGGGCGAGCGTCGCTTGTGCTGCAGCGCCTCTAGCGGTAGGATGATGAATAGCGGCGCTGTTGCGCTCAACGCCTTTTGGCGGTGTTATGATGAAACAGCAGGCCTTTAATGCCTTTAGTGGTAGAATGGGATCCACAATCTAAATAGACAAACGGGAAAGTACTGTATACTGCTATTTACACCTCTCAGAAAAGGTATAATCAGATATAATAATTGCTTTTAATAGTGTTCATCGTCTGTTTGATTACGTCTTTAATTGATTTTTCTGTACATTTATGTCATGTGCACATACAAAAACACTACTACTTAATATTTAAGATTTTAGTTGCTTTGCAATGATGTGTATCGTAAGAAGCGCAATACAAATAAACTTGAATTTACTGTAATATAATATAAAATCAATCATATCATATAATAACATAATATAATAAAATGTAATATAATTATATATACAGTAATAATAAAATATATATGTATATATTTAAACAAAATAATTGAAAACATGCTTTTGCATATGCATATAAGAATATAATAATATTCTATGATATATTATACAGTAATATGTGTGTGTGTCACACACACATCCATCCATACATACAGTATATAGCACATATAGCACTGTTTGGTTATTTATATATATCTTACAATATTATTCTATAACATTTAGAAAATATTGTATTATTATTCTAAATTCCTCGCTATTATTGAGATTAGTACACTACAATAGATCTGTATAATAACAGACAATATGTATATTATACATTTGTATGAATATTATGTACTATATTTACAATATGCACTAAACTAACTAACAATAATAAAAATATATATATATATATATATATATATATATATATATATATATATTAATAGTTTATATTTAAATGAATATTATGACATTATGCACCAAATAATCATTCATCCTGCATTTTAAGAGGTTATCATGAATACAACCTCAGAGATCCCAAACCCCAGTGCACGCTCACATTATGACGTAATCCCGTGAAAGAGCACGCGCTCTTCTCAACAATGTCGACCACCAAAACAGAGCAGACGCTCCGCGCGCCTCCGTCCATCAGAGCTCGAGCGGAACCGAGCAAATGAAAGCGAAATCTCATCGCGGTGCGGTAAGTCTGACGCGCACATTAGTGCGTCTGTCTCATAATGCACTCTTTGATTCTTATTTTATTGCACGTATGTTTATTGTCAGGCTCACCATATGCCTTTAATGCATGTAAAAGAGGCGTGGCGGTACAGAAAGGACGCAACAACCATCTGACAGATGTTGTATTTGCTTAGCAACAGAGGAAAAGATAAGATGTGCAATTGTCAGCTGATTGCATTATGTATATCGACGGCTTCATGGTCGATATCTGACAAAAGTGCTTTGAGATACGCATGAAAGGTTCTAGTGTGTGTGTTTCATGTGAATGTTTACACCGCTGTACACTAGACTATTATACATCATTTGTGTGGATGTCTGTATGCAAACACGCACATACAAGCAAAACTGAAACAGAAACAAAGAGATGAGGTTTCGTATTATGTGGCCTGCTGTTTAGGAGTCTGTCAATCATTAAAGCTTTAAAATGTTTGTCTAATTACTTTGGAGCCTTTTTATTTCACCCTGTCAGAGCATAACAATCTTATCAAATGCAATAAATGCTATTAATGTACAAATAATAATGCTATTTATTGTTAATAATGTGCTTACAAACAGCAAGACAGCTCTAAATATGTTTCTAAAATCATAACAGACATATGTGTTAGGTGTAATGATACATTTCGCATTTCAGTGCTTATTTAAATAGTTAGGTAAATGATTATGTTCAACATTGAACAAAATAAATAAAATAATCAGATCATCAGGACCCTTACGTGAAACTGAGGGGTTTGCATCACCCTGAAAGGGTGTATTTCATGATAATGTAATTGCAATTTTAAAAAAAATTCACAATTCTGAGTTTATATCTCGCAAAAAATAAAATAAAATAAATAAATAAATAATTAAAAATATCTACAAATGTAAAAAAAAGAAGAAATATAAACCCAGAATAAACCCCGCAATTTTGAGAAAAAATAAAATCAGAATTTTGAAATATGAATTCGCAATTTTGTGAAAAAATCTAACATTTTAATCTTGTGGGATATAAACTAAGAATTACGAGAAACAAACTTGTAATTCTAAGAAAAAGTCAGAACTATAAGAGTAAACTCTGATAAAGTTAGAATTTTGAGCTATAAAAACTCTGAATTTAGAGTTATAAACTCGTTACTGAAAAATAAATTTAGATAAAAAGTAGAATTTTTTATTTTTATTTTTTTTATTTTTTAATATATATATATATATATATATATATATATATATATATATATATATATATATATATATATATATATATATATATATATATATATATATATATATATTCCATAGCTGAAATAGAAAAAAAGCTGAGATGTAAACTCACAAATGTGAGGGAAAAGTCAGATCATGAGATAAAATGTCACAATTGCTTTTTTTGTTATATAAAAAAAAAAGAAATGAGGAAAAAAAGATTAGAATTTATATCACACAATTTTTATTTTATATTTGATTGCAAGAAACATTGTAACATTGTAAGATAAAAAGTTACAATTACCTTTATTATAATTATGGCAGAAACAGGCTTCCATAGCAGTTTAGCATGATTATAGAAATACGTTTGCCCAGAGAATACCTTGATTGATCAATCATATTAAAGAATTCCAGAGAGCTGTGTAACAATCTTTATTTTTAATGGAAAGTCCCTGTTGTTGTCTATATTTAATAATAGTCTTCTCCCACTGTGGTTTCTCTTCTGTTTAGATCAGGAAAGTTTAGAGGAGGACATGGCTGCTCAAGAACCCTCCCCCCCGTCCTCCATAGAGAACAACAAGCCCGGGTTCCCAAAGAAGATTCTGGCCATCAAACTTGAAGACAAACATTTATGCAACTGCTGTCAGAACATTTTGAGGAGACCGTTCCAAGCGCAGTGCGGCCATCGCTTTTGTTCTTACTGCTTCAACCGGACTGTTGGGTAACTCAGTCTGATGATCGCAAACAGATGCAGTTATTTGGCCGCTAAAATTCAGTTCTGATGCAGTGACTTAAAAACATTTACTGGGACGATGGACACATATGGCAATAGCAGAATGATGACAATTTTATTGTTCAAATGTTTTCCTGTTCTTTTATTCGTATATTCACTAAGGCTGCATTTATTTGATCAGAAATACAGTAAAAACTTTGATACTGTGAAATATTATTTCAATTCAAAATAACTTTTTTATTTGGATTAGTGCTGTCAAACGATTAATCATGATAAATGGCATCCAAAATAAATGTTTTTGTTTGCATAATACATGTGTGTTTTCTGTGAATGTTTATTATGTATAAATACACACACATGAGGTATATATTACGGTGAAAATATTTGTCTATGTCTATATTTATATTCATATTATTTATATGATAAATAAATATATTTAATATAAACAAGATATTTTTCTGAAATAAATACATGCATGTGAGTATATTTAAATATACATAATAAATATACACAGACACACACACACACACACACACATATATTGTGCAAACAAAAACTTTATTTACGATTAATCATTTGACTGCCACTTTTGATCAATTTAATCCATCATTTCTGAAAATGATCCATCATTTTTTATTTATTTTGTATTCAATGTTTTTTCTTTAGTTTTACTTTGGAATTATAAGTGATTATGCATTTAAAAAAATACAGTTCCACATCACAACAGATATTTAAGCATTGATTAGCTTGTATTGATGCCAAAAATGCTGATGTCAAAATAGCACATGTGTGTTTCATTGCCATTTTAGATCAGGACCACAGAAATGTAATGCCTGTATCAAGGAGGACATCTTCGAAGAGCCCACGTCCATCCTCAAACCAGGCTGCGTACGTGCAAATGCTTTGCTAGATGTCAATCCAGATTTGTGAGCATTTTTAAAATGATTTAAAGCCAAACTTTTATCGCAGAGCATGCACATTCTCTGTGTTTTCTTGCAGGCGTTTCCCGACAATGCTGCCAGAAGAGAAGTTGAAAATCTTCCAGCTGTTTGCTTTAACGAAGGCTGCTCCTGGAAAGGCAGTATTAAAGATTATGAGGTTGTGTTCATTAACATTAGCTTTATTGATATACAGGAGCAGATGTATTTAGACACTACATATGCAATAACATCCAGTATAAATGGACAGTTTCTCATTTGGTAACTTGTGTCACATCTCTGTTTTTCTAGTTGAGCCATGAAGGGAAGTGTGAGTTCATGATTCTGCCGTGTCCCTTGTGCAAAGAGCTCATTAGACTGAACGAACAGGAGCGTCATAATGAACGCGAGTGTCCTGAGAGAACGCTCAACTGCAAGTACTGTAAAGAACCATTTCATTTCAAAAACATCAAGGTAAGCGAGTGGTCTGACAAAAGATGCATTCATTTGAAGGAGGAAAAAGGCAATTCATGTTACAAAATAATGTTTTCACAGGCCCATGATGAGATCTGTCCCAAATATCCTATGATTTGTGAAGGATGTGCGAAGAAGAAAATCCCCAGGGAAAAGGTGTGGTAATCAAAAACATGTCACACCCAGTATGAAAATGACTGTGTTATTCAGTAACACTCAGTTAAAGAAAACAGAACAAGTGATATACTGTATGTATGGATGGTAGATAGTTATATATTATTATATTAGTTATTTCTTTGCTCTCCTCTTTTTAGTATGTTGACCACATCAAGTTCTGCAGCAAGTTCAGGACTCCATGCAGATATCATGTGGTTGGCTGCGACATTTCAGTAAGTTTTCATTTCTAGAATCCTATTATTTAACAAATTGTTGTACACAAAAAAATAAATAAATAAATAAAAAAAAGTTTACAAATAATCAGTTGGAGTAAAAAAAAAAAATAGTCATAAACTACCCTTTTCTATGGAATGATATTCCGGACAGTATTGTAAAAATGCAAAGAGTATTTGCAGTTGGGTTTTCAATTTGTGGACACATGCATTGTGACATAATCCAAACGCAAATGCAAATCATACATTTGCGTTTTCTTTTTTTTTATGTATGTAACATTAATTTATAATGGAAACACAAAGTCCATTTGCAAGTTATGATTCTGTCTTTTTTGAACAGCAATAGAAAATCAACCGCTTTCTCCATGTCCTACTCCAACCCGCACAAAATTTAAATTGAATCACAATCCCTTTGCACTTGGTTTTTCAATATTGTCTGGAATATCGTTTTATACTTTTCTTTTTTTCTATCCCAAACAGCATAATGAACATACAACACCAGGTTATTATTATTAAAACAAAATGTTATTATTGGTCTTAAAGCTAAAACCAACATCATGAAAATCATTGGTTACTTGAAATAAATTAAATGTTAACTGAAAAAAACAAAACAAAACATATATATATATATATATATATATATATATATATATATATATATATATATATATATATATATATATATGGACGGATAAAAAAAAAAAAAACTAATAAAAAACAACAACAAAATTACTGAAATTTTAACTATAAAATGTTCAGAAAACAGACTAGTATTTCTTAAAAGAAATAAAACTATTAAGATGTTTAATTGAAAAAAAAGTAAAAACATTATCCAACAAATTAAACTTTAAAAAAATTACTTAAATGACAACAAACTGAAATAAAATTGTTGAAGTACTTGTTCAGTTAAAACTGAATTAAATCGAATTTAAAGCTTACTAGAAATGTTTAAAAATATTAATACAATATTATAGAAATGACAAAAGCACATCACAAAATTACAAAAAAGTAAAAATATTTTTTATTTAATCCAAATTTATAAAATATCACTTTCATACAGATACAAATGTTTGAAAAGTTGAAACAAAATCAATTAAAAATAAATCGAAATATATATATAAAAAAAATGACAAGCACAATTATCAAAAATTAAACTACAATTAAATCGAAAACTTTAAAACTTAGTTAATTTAAAATATTAATAATTGTAACACTAAAGGAGATCTCAAATGTATCAAATATCACTATTAGAAAAAAAAAAACAAAGTGAACTGATTTCCTAACTCATAATGCAGTGTCATGATGCAAACCACATGACTGACGAATCATTCACGTTGAAGTTTAATCGAATTGTTTTCCCTTTGAGGTGGAGAAGGAGAAGATCCACGATCACGAGCGTGTCTGTGCTCACGAACATCTCAACCTGCTGTTGCACTACATCATGGGCATGAAGGTCTGTCTGGAGGGTCTGCAGCCCCAAAGCCTGGAGCTGGCCGGTCACAAAGCACAAGAGCTTCACCAGGCGCTCCGAGACCTAGAGACCAGAGTCAGTCAGCTGAACGGACCGCCCGTGCAGGGGGTCCCCTCCTCTTCATCCTCATCCTCGTCCTCCTCTGCGCCTCCGACCACGCTGCCCACCTCCTTCACCCCTCTGCCCAGCTCGGTGGGCGCAGCGCTGGAGCTCCAGCTGCACAGCGAGAAGACCAAGGTGGCAGATCTGGGCCGTCGCTGCCAGGAGCTGGAGGTGAAGGCGGGGACGTTTGAAGACGTGGTCTGCGTGCTAAACCGAGAAGTGGAGCGCTTCGCAACCACCATGGAGGCCAGCAACCGCCAACACAGACTCGATCAGGACAAAATCGAGGCTCTTAGTAACAAGGTGTGCTGTCTGTTTTAACCCTGTTAAGCCTGACGTATAAAATAACAGTCAGAAATGGAACAGTTAATTATAGATTTAGGTTGCATATGTGATTTTTGTTGAGACAATAGGCTTTTATGGCTCTTATAGTATGATATAGTGAGAATATGGAGGAATAAACACCTTAGTTTTATTCCAATGCAATTTGGTGCAGATACTGATATTTAAATGGCCAAAAAGAATCATTTAATTCTGATAGCTTGTAACATAAATAATTGAGATCTATAGCAGATACTTACAAAAAATAAGTGTAAATATCAGTTGTGCCCATGTAACTTCCACAATTTGTCTTAGATGATATTTAAATGCTTAGTTTTATGATTAAAGCTCTATAGTTTCAAAACATATAATGCAATATATATATATATATATATATATATATATATAAATAAATAAATATATATACTGTATATATAGTTTTATTACTGTGAATAAATTAGGACTGAATATATTAATATATGTATATATTGAATATATAGCCTACATATATATAATAATAATAATAATAAATTACATAGAAGCCTTTTTAAATCATATTTCAAATAGAAATGTATTTTTAAATAAATTAGGATTTAAATATATCCCAACATTATTTTTCTTTTTGCAGCATATATAAAAATATAATGTATGTATGCAGTATTACAAGTTAAGGGTGTGTGCTAACGTAAGGATAAAGAGCTTGAGGAGGATGGTGATCAAAATAAGGAGTTTACTGGAATAACGAAGGAGATTACAGACAAAATACTATCTTACATTAACTTCACAATAACAGCATTAACATAGATAATCACGGATGAGGAGGAACTGAACAGACCGGGTATTTAAACACGCAGGAGGTAAATAGGGAACTGGAGACAGGTGGGGAATAATCAATTAACCAAAACAAGAAAAGGAAGGTGACAAAATAAGGGAACAGAAATCCATGAACATAACATGCACATTATATAAATGAAACTAGGATAATGCATAATAATAATAATAATAATAATAATAATAATAATCATAAAATAGAAGCTTTTAAAATTTTAAGTGAATATATATATTTTTGTGTTTAATATGACTTATTAAGGTGAGGCACAGGGGTGGATGTTTGTACAATTAAACCAAAAACTTGCTAAAAAATACAAACTATCAGTGAGACGACAGAATAGATTTTGTACAAGTATTTCAGAAAAGTCATGATGCAGATAATTTAGAGGCCTTAGAAATGTATGTATTGAATATGACACAGTAAGCTTTACAGGGTTAATATCGTCAGTATAAATCTTTAGTTATGTGATTGTATCATATTTTTTTTGCCATGTGAGAATGATTTATGCTCCATATCGAATATTTCTCCATCATGTCTCCTGTAGGTGCGTCAGCTGGAGCGGCAGGTGGGTGTTAAAGACCTGACTGTGGCTGAAATGGAGGGCAGATTGCGGGAGATGTCTGCCACCACGTTTGACGGCGTCTTCATCTGGCGGATAGCAGATTTCACTAAAAAGAGACAAGATGCCATTGCTGGACGGGCGCCTGCCATGTTTTCACCCGGTAAAAAACCCACATTAGTCAGAATAGACACAATGATCATTGTGTTGATTTGTAAATTATACGTTTTGACTAACACGCTCCTCATTTTGTTCAGCATTTTACACAAGCAAGTACGGCTACAGGATGTGCCTGCGGATTTACCTGAACGGCGACGGGACGGGACGGGGAACGCATCTCTCGCTGTTTTTTGTGGTCATGAGAGGGTTGAGTGATGCGCTGCTCAAATGGCCCTTCAACCAGAAGGTGCATCACCATTTTTAATGTTTGTTTTCATGTGTTAAAGCAGCAGTGAGGAGTCTTGATGTTTTAAATGAACACATTACACTATTACACTACTCCTGATACAAAATAAATGATATTGTTACTTTTCATCAAAGGTCATTTAAATTCAAATAGGGCAACTTTAAGTGATAATTTATAATTGTGAATAAATTATGATTGAATATTTTAATGTTGCATAATTTTTTTATATTTCTTAAAGGATGCATATAATAATGATAATAATAATAATAATAATAATAATAATAATAATAATAATAATAATAATAATAATAATAATACATAACTTAGAAACCTGATTTTTTTTAAATGTAGGATTTATAATATGTTAATAATGCATTTTTTATTTTAGTTATAACACACACACAAAGTTTCTATATAAATATATCTAAATAAATAAATAAATGTGTCTGTGTGTGTGTGTGTATATATATATATATATATATATATATATATATATATATATATATATATATATATATATATATATATATATATATATATATATATTATGGATTAAAAAAAATAAAAAATATTTAGACGTATAAAAAATTTTCTTTAAAAATTACAAAATGTAAATAAATTTCTTTTGGGATATATATATATATATATATATATATATATATATATATATATATATATATATATATATATATATACACACATTCTTTTTTTTATAAAAATAAAAAAATAATTTATAACAATACAGTTAATAATTTATAACAATACAGTTATAATAAAATAACTGTAGTGTATGTATGTATATATGCAAATAGATAAAACAGACACTTCTAAAATTACAAATAGGGAAATTGTAAGTTTTTAAGTGAATATAGAATTAATTGAATATAGAAATTTATTTTTGTGAACAGAATAAAAATAATAAAATGAATACAATGAATATAATTAAATGTATTATATTTATAAATATTATATATTAATATATTTATTCCAGGCAGTAAGTTTCAATTATAATAAATTATAAATAAACTAATCAATTTCATGTATTAAAATGATCTATTTGATATCTATTTTAATGTTAAGAATAGTATTAATGTTCTGTGGTGTAACCAAGGCCATGCAGGTGGGGAAACGAAATGAACCAGCCTAACCTAGGCCATCCCAAAATGCATGGATTGTTATGTGTTTGTGAGCTGAAGTTAGTTACCTTCTTCCAGGTCACACTGATGCTGCTGGACCAGAGTAACAGAGAGCACATCATCGATGCTTTCCGTCCCGATGTCACTTCCTCCTCGTTCCAGAGGCCTGTAAGTGAGATGAACATCGCCAGCGGCTGCCCGCTCTTCTGTCCACTGTCCAAGCTGGAGGGCAAGAACTCATACATACGTGACGACACCATCTTCATCAAAGTCATCGTGGACCTCACTGGCCTTTAAAGTTTTCTACTTTCTTATACGCTGCCTCTGATGGAGAATCTTCTTCACCACAGCAGGAGATTTATTCCATGACGTCTGTTTTGACACGTTTCCCTGCATGTGTTCAGCCGTCACAAAAGCTGCACTGATGCACAGTTCCCGAAAGGCTCAGTAGAGCTCTAAAATAGGAAAAAGAGTCGTGAAACACTGGGATTGAACGTGAAGTCCGGTCCAGTTGCATAGTGTAGATCATAATGCAAAATAGATCATACAAAAATTAGATGTTTTTTTTTTATTTGACTCGCTCTCAGAACATGATAGATCAAAGATTTGGAGAAATCTAGCATTGCATCACTTGCTAACCAGAGGATGCTCTGCAGTGAATGGGTGCCGTCAGAATGAGAGTCAAACAGCTGATGAAAACATCACAGTAATCCACACCAATCCAGTCCATCAGTTAATGCTAGTAAAGTAAAAAGCTTGACATTTGTTGAAAAAAAACCTATTAAGGTGTTTTTAATTTCAAAGAAGTCCTCTATCCATAATAATGTGGTCTGGTCTGAATCAGGAGAGAAATATGCACAGATCAAGCAGCCAAAACTGTTTTATACAAAAATATGTGGGTGGATTTTGATGTGAGAGGACAACAGGAGATGGACTTTTCCACTAATGGAAGCATGATTATGGATTATGGACTATTTGTATTATCTTTTTCAAAGTCGGAAGCAACAGTTAAAAGTTAAAAATGTCTTAATGATGGATTTGTTTCTTACAAACACACAGCTTTTGGCTTCTCAAGACATTAACTCATGGACTGGAGTGGTTTGGATTATTGTGATGTTTTTATCAGATGTTTGGTCTCTCATTCTGACGGCACCCATTCACTGCAGAGCATCCACTGGTGAGCAAGTGATGCAATGCTACATTTCTCCAAACTTGATCGAATTAATAAATAAACTCATTTACATCTTGGATGGTCTGACAGGGAGAAAATTTTCAACAATTGTATTTTTTTTTTTTAACTATTCCTTTTAGCGCTTCAGCACAACATAGACTTTTTTGCGTTTACCGTACTAATTACTTATTGATTTAATCACAGTCAAATGCATTAATATTATCGCTAGCAGAATGCATCCTCTAATTATACAATTTGTTTAATAAACAAACACGCTGATTAGCATTTTTATAAATTGTAATTTGCATGTCGATTACCACGAAATGTGGCCAGCACACTTTATTTAGGAAGCATCCATGCTAAGACGATAACTTGTGCTCCTGTAGTGCTAAACTGTTTTTTTAAGGGGTCAAGGGGGTTTTAATTGTCATACAGTAAGTATAGTGAGGGTCAAGATCGTGGATTTCCTTTATTCGGTGTTTGGATACATCTGTGGAAGATAGTTTGAAGTTTAAAGGTAAAAATCGTATAAATCTTACCGTAGGTGTCTGTGAAATAAACGGTCCCGTGCACATGAATATTCAAGTTATTACGTTGCATTTTGTACATTTATAAGAAACAATGACTAGTCTTTTGTAAATAGGAATATTTCTACAGTTTACATGGTATATCGGAGCTTGAGTTTGTAGTGCTTGCTTGATTTTATTTCTTTTCGATTCTTCTCACTGCCAAACGAGGCAGTTTGTGTGTTTTCTAGGCTAAACTGAGATGTTTACACAGGACCAAGCATTTGAAAACTTTTGATATACAATTGTCTTTTATATTTGGCATTGGGGGTGTCACTAATAACCCGAATCCACTGATTTTAAACCAGTTATGACAACTATTGAAACTTCTCTGTGCATGGGGAGCCTCAATCTGCAAATGCACATGATATTTATTATCACACACAGTTTACTCATCCAGTGAGTGACGACACCACTGCTGACATACTTTAGAGACAAATAAAATAAATATTAAACACAATGACTATTATTTTATATGATACACTGCTTTTATTCTTAAAAAATAAAAGCAGATATTGATATTCTCGTACTCTATATATGCAATGTATCTTTATATATAACCATAAACTCTCAAAGCGAGGGATCTTTATACAGTAAATGTATATACAGTTTACATCTATTTTATTATATTTAATGCATATTATATAGCTGTACATGTGCAGTCATGGTGGTTTAAAACTAGTTTTCACTTCTTCTTAGTAAATTGTCAGAAATACTGATTAATTTGTACATGCGATGCCTTGCGATAAACTAAACCTGATCGCTTGATTTGAGAAATAGTTCATCACAAAGATGAGGATCTATAAACTGCAATACTAATGAAGCTCAATTTTAGGGCATTTCTTAAAAGGGATGAAATAGATGATGCCATACATTGAAAAGATATGCTATACTGTGTTTCTGTGACATTATTCGTGCCAAATATGCATAGTGAAGTGTTGTTAGAGTTATTAGATCATGATCTGTCCTTTAATGAAAACAGATTGAATGTATGTCAAACTCAAAAATGTGCATTTTTTATTTTTTTTTAACTGAGATTTGTTCCAGGTGAAATTTCCAGCTAAATTTGTCAAGTAATATCACACTGCAAATGATATACCCGCAGATTTGTAAAATCTATAACAATGGGCTGCTGATTTAAAATATTTTATTACTTTTAATAAACAATTTAATTTACTGAATTATTATTCTGACTAACAGAATTTATTAAATGTACCGTATGTACAAAAACAAAGCTACTATAATTAATGCTACACTTTCATTTAAAGTTGATTTTGACAGCTCACAATTTTTTTTTATTATTCAGAAGATGTTTTTCCTGTACCTCTATCTTTTATAAGTTTATCCAGGTATGTTTCTATGTAAGATGCAAAAATTGTCATAAAACATTACATTTCACAAACCTTGATCATGGCTACTGTTTATATTTTACAGTCTCAAACTTCATGGTCTTCTTAGTCTGCTTTTTAGTCCTTTAGTCAATATCCTCATTGACAACTTAGTTTTAGCAATTATTTTCTTTCTTTCTGAAATGTATTTGCATTATGTTGTGTATATATATATATATATATATATATATATATATATATATATATATATATATATATATATATATATATATATATATATATATATATATATATATATGTTTTAACCATTAATACTATTATTCTATTATTTTATATTATTATTTATGATTAAAAGTGTTGTCTGTAAAATATATATATTTGTTATTTTATAAATGTTAAAAAACTAATTTCTCTGTGATAATTATATATACATATATTTTTTTTCTGGATAGGTAAAGAGAACTTGAAAACACATTAAAAACTCCCATATTACATTTTACATTTTTATTTCCTGTTTTTTTTTTTTTTTTTTTTTGAAGATACATTTTAGACACATTCCAGGTGAAGAGATAAAGTTAAATCAACACTTTTTTCTAGGGATTACAGATGCTGAGGACTCTATGGGGGAAAAGAAAACATTATAAAAATAAATAATTATAAAACAATAATTAATAACACATCAATAAGAAAACTGGCTTGACATACAAACTCTTTAGGAAATAAGCAAACTGACAAAATTTACACACTTATCTGCACCTTTCTGTTTACTGCATGTCAGACCTGAGAGTGGTAATGATTCAGTTGAGGAAATGACATCACTGGTCCCGAAGACACTTCCTTTTCCGAAAAAAACTGTACAAGATCATTGAATATTTCCTGAAAAAGTTGGTTTGTTGTAGGATGGTCTTGAACCTTGACTGGTGTCACATTCAAATATCACATTTCACATGCATGTTTTTACCAAGTGTCAGTAAAACCCTCCACCAATCACGACTGTTTCTAGCAGATCAAAGGTCTACAGAAACAGTATTCACTGGCGATCACTGGTCTGATAAAGTTGATATGAAAGGCAGAGTTCGAATGGTGAGAAATGTTCCACTCAGGAGTTTTAATCGTGTCTGTCTGCGACGAGAGATGGGCTGTTGATGAGAGATGTGTGGGACTTTGGAGAAAATAGAAAGAGGGACATTTAAAGTCTATGTTCTTGTCCGTCTGCCTTCCAAGTTTCTGAAATTGACTGGCCGGATCTTCATCTCCGCGAATGGAATCGAATGCTCATGGCCTTTCCAGTGGAACCAGTTGATCCCCTGTGAATTAAATTTGTCTAATTTAATTTCAATATCTTACAAAACATTTCAGTGTTGTATATCAAAGGGTATAAAGTACTTAATTATTGTAGTTGAATATTATTTTGGGAAATTTGTACTTTTATCTACTCAAGCATTATTGAACCTGAGGACTTTTTTTTTTGTTTTTTTATTATTACACTTTCATTTAGACCGCTGGTTATAATGATGCAAAATCTATCCTCTTAATATTATGCTATGCTGGTAACACTTTACAATAAGGTTTCATTTTTTAACTTTTATTAACTACATTATTTAACATGAATTATCCAGTGTTAATTTAGTATAAAGTATAAACTGTATTTTTCGGAATAAAAGTCGCACCTGAGTATAAGTCGCATCAGTCCAAAAATACGTCATGATGAGGAAAAAAACATATATATGTCGCACTGGACTATAAGTCACATTTATTTAGAACCAAGAACCAAGAGAAAACATTACCGTCTGCAGCCGCCAGAGGGCGCTCTATGCTGCTCAGTGGTAGACTACAGGAGAACTGAGCAGCATAGAGCGCCCTCTGGCGGCTGCAGACGGTAATGTTTTCTCTTGGTTCATGTCAAATTAATTTTGATAAATAGGTCGCACCTGACTAGCCAAACTATGAAGAAAAGTGTGACTTATAGTCCGGAAAATACGGTATTATTATAATAGTTTTTAGAAATATTTTGAATTAGATTTTATTTTTATTTTTGATTTTATTTATTTTATAAAATATAAATTTTTATACTTTTAATTTCAATTTAGTTAAAATTCGTAATTTTTTTACGTGATTTTTCGGTTTCATTTATTTTTATTTCAGTTTTAGTTCAATTCGATTTTTATTTTACTAAATTCAATTAAACAAAAATTAGAAACTGAAACAAGTTAAGTCATTCATCTAATGTTTATTTGATATTATTTCAGCTTTATTTCAATAAAAAATGATACGTTTTAGTTTTAGATAGTTTTAGATTGTTCTAAACTAACAATTGAAAAAAAAAATCCTTTCAAAGCATTGATCAATCTTAGTTAATGTTTATTTACATTTTTCTAATACATTATTCAAATCAAAAGTTGTATCTGTTCGTATCATTTAATGGTGCCAACATGAACTAACAATAAAATTTTATGCTTAATTAAAAAATAATAAATTGTATGCTTATAAAAAAAATAAAAAATAAAATAAACCAGGTCAAATGTGCTGCGCATTGTTAGTTAATGCATTAACTGACATGAACTAATGGGTCCTTATTGTTAAGTATGTATATTTTTGTCAATTTTACTGATAAAAGTCAGGTCAGTTTTTATGTAAACAAAACAAAACAGCCAGTAAAAATAATTTTGATTTAACATTGAATTTGCCAAAATATTGGAGAATGGCTTACTTTGCTGTGACTGCTGTCTCCATATTTCCCCATCAGGTTCACTCGGTGGCAGTTTTTATACCAGAACGCTCCCTTGTAGGACAGGGCACAGTTGGTGACCGCAATGTCATTGTCATTGTCATAGGTGGAGAAGGGTCTGTTCTGGTGATATGACAATGAATCACCTAAAGAGAGACAGAATATTACAAAACCTTTGCCATCATTGGGCATGAGATATATGAACAAAGTTTAAAACGATGCATTGTTTGCATGTATTCTAAGGGTGAAATGATCTTATGATCATCATATTTGCATGAGATACTGTCTTTATTGGCATTAATTGTTCTATGAAGACATGTACAAAAGGTTTTTATAGTGAAAAAACAATCTTAAGATTGTTAAAGTGTTCTTCACACTAAGAAAAATGCTTCTTTTTAGAACCGTTGACTGAAAAGTTCTTTTTGGAACCAAAACCAAAAATTCTTCTATGACATCACCTCTTTTTTGGAACCTTTATTTAAGTGTAATATTGGATAACGGTGGATACCGAATGCATAATGTATATGTAGTTCACCTGCGGTGCCACTGTATGCACCAATCAGGATCTTGTAGCGGGAACGAGGATCTGCGATGTAAAATGTATCGTAGACTGCAAACACACTCTCCTGTCCGTCACGCAGGTCCACGCGCAGCTCGTACTGACCTGCTGAGGTGATTCTGTGAAGATTTGAAAGTCCTGAAAGACAAAGACGCACCGTCTGTGTCAGTAAAGCCAGACTGAGTAGATTTGAGTGCTGGAATGGCCTGTTGAAATCGAGTCGCACCGAGCCAGAACTCATCGCTCGTGTCACCGAATCCTGCAGAGTAGTTCCTCCAGTTCCTGTAGAAATCCAGCTTTCCGCTCTGACGCCGAACGAACACCTGTGGAGACAAACACATTTGTTTACGGGGGAAATGAGTCCATGCAATCTCTGAAAACTCAACCTATGACCTTGGCTTTTTTTCTTTTCTTATAGAACTCTGCAATAAAAATCCCAGTTACCTTTTTAACTGTATTTTTTTATTTGTGGCAAAGCCAAGCTTCCAAACTTGCTACAAATGTTTCCATTGAAATACGATACAACTTAATCATGGAAAGCAGCTATTCTTATATTTAAATAAAATTCAGAAACACTTTTAAAACTATATTACTGCTCAAAGTTAGAGTTAGAGAGTCAACACTATTCCATTCAGTTTATACAATCTATTTTCTAACATTCAGTCAGACATAGAAGTTAGTCTCAACTGAGATTAATGTTGCAATGCAAACATGTTTAGTAGTGTGTGAGCGTCACCATCCAGCCACCGCCGTCGGTGCTCATGTCACAGTAAACTCGGACGGGCTGCTTCTCGTCTCCGCTGATGTAAATGGTGTACGGACCGGAGGAAGTCTCTCCGTTCAGCAGAGCTTCTGAGCAGTCCTTGGTGTTCCTGAAGCGCATGCCAGCTGCACACAATATGAGGAACAAAACAAGGTCTGATTCAACAATCAGACAGTGAATAACACACACAGATCACACAAGCAGGGAGTGCATTCTCCCTCACAGCCAAAAAGTGGATCTGTTTTTAAAGACCTTCATGCATAAATCAAATAAAAATAATCAAACAAATTAATCTGACTGCACAATAAAACGCAGGGTTATTATTGCTAGATAAAACCATATTTTCTTTCATTATTTGAAATAAAGTAAAGAGTAACTTAACAAAAAAGAAAACTTGTTATATTTTAACTAATTGTCAAGATAACTTTTATTGGTTTTATTTAGTTTAAGAACTAAAAATCAAAACTACATAAATGAAAGTTAAAATATATATTATGTAGATAAATAAAGAAATAAAATGATATATATATATGTATATGTATGTGCTATTGTCTTGATTTAGATTTTATTGTTATATTTTAGGTTTTAATTTAAATTTTTTAAGGTTTTATAATTTTGTGAGGTTTTTAATACATTTTTATCAGTTTTTATTTTTAAATATGTACAAATAGTTTTTGTTTACTTTTAGTTTTTATAAATTTTAAATACATTTTTATCTTTTTCTTTTTTTAAATATGTATAAATAATTCTTATTTACTCCTAATTTTTATTTTTAGTTTATTTCGTTTTAGTTATTTTAATAATTCAGCTTAAACTGAGCAAAAATTAGAAACGCTTCCTTGGAAACTTTTTTATTTTGATTTTGATTTTGATTTTTTTTTATGGAATTGTCAGTTTTGATTTCATGGTGACTTTAAGCGTGATTGGAAGCCGTGTTACTTTTAAAGTTACTTTTAAAAGTAATGCATTACAATATTGCGTTACTTCCTAAAAAGTAACTAATCATGTTAATTACTTTTTTATTGAAAGTAATGCATTAGGTAACATTTGCCTTACTTTTCAAATGTGAGCTGGGTTTGCTTGTTTGCTTTTAATATAAAAAGTGATATTTTTGGCAAATGTACAACCCCTTCACATCAAAAGCCTCAGGCTGAAGGAAATGTAAATCCATGTCTGTCAAGTAGAACACAGAAGAAGAAAGTTCAACGCTCTTCAGAATTGAAAAAGTAATGTGTTACTAGTTACTTGAAAAACAACTTGCATTACTTGTAATGTGTTACCCCCCAACACCGATTGGAAGTTTGATGAAGAGTAATATAGCTGTAGTTGTGTTAGTGAACAGACTGACCTGTGCTGAAGACGGAGCTGGTCTGTGTGCTCCTCTTGTCCTCAGAGACGGCCTGCAGTCGAACTGTGTGTTCAGTGCTGCTCCTCAGATCAGACAGAGCGTGTGAGGTCACAGACAGATCCAGATTCAGCTCCTGTGTGAACATACAGTGCGTTAATTCTGATCTCAACATCAGAAAAAAAAAAAAAAAAATCTCAATAATTAAATAATTTTTGTTATGCATCATATATTATTATCTATAAACAAAGTGAAGTGAAACCATATTATTATTATGATTATTATTACTTTTTGTTTATTACTACTGTTTTTTTAATATTACTGTTGTTGTGGTCTAATCATATCCAAAAATCATAATTCTAGAATTTGCAAAATTAACAAAACTCTTTAGATGTTCAAATTGTGTCTACAATTAATTACTTCAATAAAATACAACATTTTTTTTTTGTTATGGTGTTAATTTTTTACATGAATAAATTAATAAATAAATACATTTTGTTATAGTATTTTTATGCATGAAATAATATGAATTATAAACTTTATTATGATATAATATATTTATACAATATTATCCAAATGCTCAAACTGCCTTGAGCCATATAAATCACTAATGCATATAGGTTATATTAGATATATATGATGACTAATACGATTTAAATCTGCATTAATTGTATACAGTATAGTTTTTAAATAGATATTTCAACCTCAAAAACATCTTTTGTGTTCCACAGAAGAACGAAAGTTTGTAAACAACACAAGGTGATTTTTTGTTGAACGATCCCTTTTCTATGGCCTATATAATTACACTAAAAGCTTACAATTCTTAAAATGAAATAAAAAAATGAGTATGTGAGAGATGTCTGACCCTGACATCCCCGTCAGATGGTTCAAAGGTCAGGATGTATGCGGTGATGGCGGCCCGCGGCGGCGTCCAGCTGAGAACGGCGCTGTCTGTCTGAATATTACTGGCAACCAGATCACGCGGAGCGTCCACATCTACATTACACCAGACAGACCACATTACACTCACATTGATTCAGACAACCAGATTAAAAAATGCATTCATTGTTTAGAATTGATCGTTGAAGTTTTATAAATTCAGCATTAGTTGTGTTAATGACAGTCCATTATTTTAAGAATCAGGAGAAGAAACTTAAAAAGAATCCTAAACTCAGGTTCTCTCACTGATGCATTATGGGAGAATATATTTTTAATTATTATTATTTATTTTTTAACAGCAGTTTATTATTATTATGCAGGTAGTTACATTTGGAAAAATATTTTTTTCCCCTTTTTATTTTTTAAATTTTTTTAATTGATTATCAGATGCAGGGGATACAATATTTGAAATACTTTTGAAATTGTAGTAATTTTTGGAACATTAAATGTTTCTTTATCAACCAGGACACATGAGAAACTAACAGTATTTAGCTTTAATAAAATATAAAAATGTAAAGCTGTGTAAATGCTGATTTTAATATTGCACATTTGTTGTTGTTGTTGTTGTTATTATTATGATTACTATTGATACATTCATTTTTTTTCAGTTAGGGCACATGATAGAATAATAGGACATTTAACACCGCTTTTAATGTTTTGTTTTATTTAAGAATGAAATGCTTTTTTTATTTCTAATACTTCTTCTAATTATTTTTATTTTGAAAATATTATTTTTTGTGATAAATTAAATGGTTTTAATTGTCAATAAGGACATATGAAATAATAGGACAAAATAATAATTAATTATAAAAATAAATATAATGAATATAATATAATGAGTGTAATGAAATAGAAAATTATTTAATAATAATATAATTAAAATGAAGTGAACGTAAAACAATAAACAAATTAAATATATTTCTATTAATGTTAATACATTTAAATAATAAATCATATTAAAAAAATTACAGAATTTCACAATAATTTTAAATCAAATTCCTCCGTTTCCCACATGAACTGCTCAATGGAGAAGTGCTGCTGTATTGGAGCCGGTCTACAGGGGGCGCCAGAGCACTAGTCATGCTGGAGCTCACACACCTGTGCTGAAGTCTGTGGTCGCTGGAGCACTTTTCTCCCTGTTTCTGATGGCATACACATTAACAGTGTAATGAGTTGCTGGAGCCAGTGAACTCATCTCAAACTCAACCGTGTTCCCAGAAACCTGCTCTGATATCTGTGGCACTGTGCAGAAAACACATGAAACAGAAATTATTCTATAAAACCGAAAAAAAAAAAATGAAGAGAAATGAAAATACAATAACTTTAAGAACAGATATGGGTTAATTTCGGTGTCCTGCAGTGAGACACGTGATATTCAAAATCTCAAATGATTTTTGTTCTACTGGAGCAGGGCGTGCAGCAGCAGAGACGATGCAGACAAGTCAAGCATGAATAAAGAAACCCAAAACGGAGCACAACAGAGAGTTCAGGAGTTTCCTCACCAGTGTCTGCGCTGTATGTGATCACATATCCATCCACGGTCGCCACGGCAGGTTGCCACAGCAACAGTGCCTTTGTGTCGGTGACATTGACAGCAATCAGGCCACGTGCTGCATCCAGGGCTGGAGGTCAATAAATCAATACATTAAATAATAAAAACATTATTTTGGTATTGTGTTATCTGAATATATATATATATATATATATATATATATATATATATATATATATATATATATATATATATATATATATATATATATATATATATATATATATATATATGATTTGTTATTTTATACATTTTTTATATGTAAAACAAAAAAACTAAACAAAATAAATATTACATATGAAAAAACTATTAATTTACATCATCAAATGTTACATTATTACATTATTAAACTTAAACTTGTATAAATGTGTTTTATATATTTATATAGTGTAAAATAACAGTTTTTATTTTATTTCATATGTAATATGTATTTTTGTTTGTTTGTTTAAATTTATACAATAATATAACATTTATATAATTTATATTACTACATTTGAGATATTTTCATGTCTTTACATTTGAATGTACATAATTACTGATCTTTTAAAGTAAACAATATTATATTACGTTATTTGTTAAAATACAGACTTATACAAAATAAAATAGAAAAAATATTTTATTGTATTAATTTGTTATATACAAAATAAACCAACAACATTTCACATAAAATTTAAACTTAATCAATTACTTTATTTTGTAATACTATATATAAATATGAATATAAATTATTCGATAATATATTTATATCAATTTTCACGTCTTTACATTTTAATATACATGAATTACTGATATTACATAATATAAAAAATTAAATTAAATTAAATTAAATATATTACATTATATTATGGTTGAATTTATTTATTTATTTTTTTAGATCATGTACACATAGTTTGAGCAAAAATCTTCAAAAACACCACTAATCAGTGAAGTGACTTAACCGACCTGTAGTGAAAGTGTTGGACACTGGTTCGCTCTCCTCCAGACCTTTCACTGCAACAACTGACACCTGATACGTCTCTCCAGGAATCAGATTCATCAGGGAAACCTGAGACTGTGACCCGTCCGCCGTCAACATCACAGGAGCACCTGATAAAACCCAGAGGGGAAGCCAGACTAGATGCATGAACTTCATCAGAGTGTCTCAAAAGTTGCTCAATGCCGTGTAATCAACTGAGTTTTTATAGTCTTCATCTTCAACTGTGTGGTTTGCATATATCTAATACATGTTTTCAATCATTTTCAGCTCCGGCACTCGCCTCCTTGGATGGAGATGTAAGTGATTCTGTGGGAGTCTGGTTGGGATCGAGGTCGAGTCCAGGAAACTACAGCCGTTGTGTCCGTGATGTCGGAGAAACCAAGGTCCCGTAGAGCTCCAAGGCCTGCCAGACAGCAATGCACATACACATTTAGCAATAGCAAGAGAAAATGTTGAAGAGATTGGGAAAATGATCCACCCAGTGTCCTTATGTCCATTAATTCAAACAGCCACTGGAAAATGGACAAAGAGAAGGCCACTGAACTGCAGGAGAAACAGGTCTTTCCCTGGTGCAATGAAAAAAGTCCTAAAAGATAGATTCATTAGTTATAATAGTGCAAGAAACCATTTTTAACATAATCAGTTATGCCAAAATCATTGCAATTGCATTCCATAAATTTAACCTGGAGCGAAACGATGACAAAAAGAAGGCATGTTATTTTGATCATGAACAGACATTAGTTCTTAGTGCATGCAGACAAATTAACATCACGTTTCCCAACAACGATGAGACGTGATGGTTTAGTAGAGAAATGAACATCGGGAGACTTTCCTCTGGATGCATGTACACACATTATGTTCCTTCATAAGAGCATGCAAGGTTAAAGTCAACGTCAACTGAAAACCAACCGTCCGTTTTGTCAAAACTTCTGATTAGTGTCTTTTCACCCAATAGATAAAGTCAAGCAGCAAGCAGTCTTGTTCTTGTTGATATCCAGTTTAAATGCATTGCATGCAAACAGTATTTGCTGCAGACTTTAACCTCGGATTGAAATATATCATGACAGATACATTTCAAATCACAATGCATCAAGATCAGTGCCTGTTTAGGATGAAGAGTGTTATTCAGATCCTCCTTCCATCACATTGCAGCCAAGAAAGCCCCTTGAATCCAGGAATGAACATGTTTGACAAATACAGTACCTGTTCTGGCAACAGCAGTAATGGGTTGGGAGCGATGTTCCAGCCTGACACCGTAAAGCTCAATTTCATACTCAGTTCCAGAAATGTGGCTTTTTCTTGTTTTAACAAGTCTGAGGCAACTACCTCCCGGTTTCCACCCATTCGACATGCATCAAATATATCTTCCTGTCACAATTCAAATATGGCATCAAACATGTGTATGCACATATTTTTTTAAGGAAATGGGACCAGTGGAGCACGAACAAGCAGCACTAGAAACAAAATGCTTTATTGACGGAGGAGACCTGGCAAATAAAGAAAGGACAGTGAGGAGGAGGTAGTCGAGTTGTGTAGAAGTTTCCCAAAGCTTATATCAAACAGCAGCTCATCATCTAGAATTTGGACTGTAACATCTCAAAGAACGTGTAAACACACATGTTCTTGCGTTGCATCTGCACAATTATTATTATTTTTCATGTCATGGCTACTATTTTATTTTGTGACTTTTAGATCAGTCTAAACTAGTTGCAGTCACTATTTTGGGAAAATCACACATTACATATTTAAAAATAATTTAATAATAAAAAATAAAATATTTTATATATATATATATATATATATATATATATATATATATATATATATATATATATATATATATATATATGTGTGTGTGTGTGTGTGTGTGTGTGTGTGTGTGTGTGTGTAGGTTGAGCAGCAATACTGCATAATGTATTAATTCTTCAGATTATTTTGCCATACTCTACAGGGAGATTTTTTTTTTTATTATTGTTTTTTCATTATGTGCACCTACAATATATCAACATATCAGAGAGAAACTACACTCTTGAGCATACAATCCCTAAAAAAAATTGCCATTCATTTATTAGATATGAAAAACATTTTACTACTCAACATAGTTTAAACTACCAAGCTTGGGCAGTGAAACTTTGATTTGATGGAGTGACGTGCAGTTGAAAAGCAGAGAGCTGTACCTGTAACAGCCACTGTGGTGACT